>NW_021320138.1:1233794-1234165 GCF_001605985.2 Dendrobium catenatum | reverse complement strand
AAAACTGCTATTTCCAATAATTTTTCTATCTTGGAACATACTACTAACACTGATATTGATTATCAGGAATATACTGATGCTATGTTTGATTTAAATAACTCGGCTAAAGTTTCTTATGAGTCTTTTCAGATAAAGGAGAGTTGTGGAACCAAAGGGAAATCGGTGGCCATACCGAAAAATGTTTCTGTCCTGGAGGGAAGGGAATTAGAGGAGGGCGAGATGGTTCTTGAACTTGAAATTGAAGAATTATCTCCCAATAATTCCTTGGCTTATGTGGATCCCGCATTCAGTGAGTATGTGGAAAAGGGTAAAACTGTTAATTCTGCTTACAATACTAGATATAAAAATAAGAAAAATAAAAATAAAAATAC
>NW_021320138.1:1195651-1233003 GCF_001605985.2 Dendrobium catenatum | reverse complement strand
GGCTCAAGAAATCTCATTTGTTTGATGAGATCATTAAGAAGATTCAAGGTAAGATTTCCTCTTGGGAATATCACTTTCTTTCTTATGGTGGTAGGTTAACTATTCTCAAGAGCACTTTAAATTCTATGGCATTCCATTTATTGCAAGTTATTAAACCCAATATTTCTACTGTTAGGAGATTGGAAAGAATTTTAAACAAATTTTTTTGGGGCTCCCGTGAGAACATTCATAGAATGCATTGGTCTACTTGGATTAAGCTTTGTGGGCCTTTAAATGAAGGATGTTTGGGGTGCAAAAACATTGAGGATTCCATTACTGCTTCTTCTTTTAAAATGTGGTGGAACCTTAGAAAGAATGAAAGCTTGTGGGCTAGATTTATGAATTTCAAGTATTGTAAAGATAAGCATGTTTCTTGTTGTTCTTATAAACAGGGTGACTCTGCTATTTGGAAAAGAATGTGTGCTATTAAGCATAATATGGAACCCCTTATTTCTTGGGGCTTAAATTCTGGTAATTCTTTTTTCTGGCAAGACAGATGGCTGGGTAAGGAATCGCTTGATAATCTTCTTTCTACTTCTTCTGTTTATATTGAGAAAGTGAATAAATTTTTTAGTAAGGACGGTTGGAACATGAATACTATACTTAATTTAGTCCCTACCGAGATTGGTAACAAAATTAAAGATGCTAGTTTTGATACTAATCTTGAGGATCAGATTTTATTTAATCTGTCTTTCAATGGTTCTTTTATTTTTAAAAATGTATGGCATTTTATCAGGGAAAAAGGTGATGTTTCGGTTGTTTATGATAGGATCTGGAGCAATAATATTCCTACTTCTTATTCGGTTCTTGTTTGGATAATTCTTAGAAAATACATTCCTGTTGATAGTATTCTTTGGAGAAAGGGTTTTAATCTTCCTTCTAAATGCCATTGTTGTTTTCATATTGAAAGTCTCAATCATGTTTACATCAATGGGGCTATTGCTGCTAAGGTTTGGAATTGGTATGATAATTTTTTCAATACAAATTACTTTTCTGGGCATCTTACTTTTAATCATTTTCTTACTGCTATCTTACACAATTGCAATAGAGGTCACATTAAAATTGTGATGGTTGTTACTATCATTTAGTTTATTTGGTTGGATAGAAATGATGCTAAGTATAAAAATATTGCTATGAATCATAAAAGGATTATTGCTAGAACTAAAGAAAAATTTAATAGTCCGTACAAAGCTAATCTTTTTAAAAATAGTCATTTCCGTGGTTTCAAATTGGTTATTAAAAAGCTGGGTATTATTTGTGAGGAGAATAAGGAGGAGGCTGTTCCTAAGTTCGTGAAATGGATTAAGCCTAAAGATAAGGTTATTAAAATCAATACTGATTGTCTGTGACTTCTAATAAATGGGGTTGCGGTGGCATTTTAAGAAATGCTGAAGGTAATATGGTTTGTAGTTTTACTGGTCCTCTCTCTTGCTATAGTGTCCCTTATGCTGAGCTTATGGCTTTGTTTCAGGCACTTACAATTGCTCCATCGATGGGAATTTTAAGTGTTTGGATTGAAGTAGATGCTTTATTAGTTTTACATTTTCTTAATCTTGAAAATAATGGTAATGCTGAAAATTTTTATACTCTTAGGGAGATTAAAGGTATGCTTTCTCAGATGGATTATGTGATTTCTCATATTGGGAGAGAAGGAAATTCTTGTGCTGATTTCTTAGCTCGGTTGGGGGCTGGTTTAGCTGCTTTAACCTGCTTTGATAATTCTAATATTCCTGTTTTACTCAGAGGTCTGATCAGATTGGATAAAGACGGTTTACCTTATTTAAGGAAATAGGTTTCTTGCTGTTGTTGACCTCGTTTTTCATTTGAGTGTCCTCGAGCACATTCGATCAATGCGATTAGACCTCGTCGAGCCCAATTCAAACTCAAATCGATCTGAATTGGTTTTAATTAGACTCGACCCCGTTCATTCAAGCCTGGATAATTTATTTTGACTGCGACGAGTTCAATTTGACCCGAATCATCTTTGATTTGATTTGATCAAATTGATAGAGCCCAAATCTGATTCAAATCAATTCAATTTAATTCAAATAAATTCCAATCTACTTTTGGCTTAATTTGAATCCTTTCCTAAATCCGATAATTGCATCGACGGCTCCGATTTACCCAAAAATCCAAAGTCGACCGTTGCGAGCGAAGCAGAGCATCGAAAGATGTTTAGAAGGTTTGGAGGAAGCCTTCGGCTCCCTGATTGGCACCGGCCCCCCTCCTATCGCGATCTCTCTTACTCGCAGACTCCCAGACGGCTGGCCTCCTCTCAGTTTTCGCACAGCCCAGGCAGAACTCCCCGATTTCCTCCATCTCCCTCTCTCGATCTCTCGCCTACCAAGCCCAGGCGAAAGTCTAGACCAAAACCCCTCTCATTCTTGGTAGAAGATCCCAAGCGGAACCCACTACTCCTGGATCTTCTCTCTCATGCGAGCTAGGAGCCCCGAACTCCCGCTCCAGCTCTCGGATTCACGCCCTCTCTCTCTGTCGTTCCCGGTTTGCACAAACGAGAGGAGCTGAAGCCTCTCTCTAGCGTGGAAGTAGAAGCCGCTCTGCGTCGTCCAGCCAACGCCGAAGGCGCTTCTCCCTCTCAGTTACTTCTTGTTCGTGGAAACAGGGAGAGGCCGACGTTTTCCTCTCGCTGTCGTTCGTGAAACCCAGCTGATGGAGAGATCCTCGCCGTTTCTGTCAACCCGACGGGTAGATTGACTGAACTCTTCTATTTTGCAAGGTGAGTATTTCTCCCTTCTTCTCCTTTCTTTTCTTCTTTTCCTTCTCTCTTTTCCCATTGCTCTTTCTCACTGTCCAAGTGAAATGGATTTGATAGAAAAGTTCATCTTGTTTAGATGATGGGGATATGTGTAGATTCACTTAGAACAAAGCTTATTTTATAATGGTTCACTGTTTAAGCCACATGATTTCATATAGTTCCTTTTCATCCTTGTTGTCTGTAAGGATTTTGCTGTATTTTATGGTTGCTAGACATGTTATGTTGAGTTATGTTGCTTGAAAATGAACAGCTAATGGGTCAGATTTATATTCGATTCATGCTATATGAGCTAGAGTTCTAGGTGTTAATGGTAAAAAAACATGAGAAGCCATGTTAGTTTCTTGTCAAAATATGCACATGAAATGTTTGTGATAATACCTACTAAGAAATAGTTGATATATTTATGCTTCATTTCACCTATATCGTTCTCTTATGAATGTGGAAGTTCAGATAAAGTGGGGAGCTTATGTTCCAAGCCCATTTCTCTTGCAAGTATTGCTGCATAAGGAGACTTAGTGGTTTAAGCTATACATTTCTTTTTCCTAAGAAAATTTCCTATCTTTTGCTAGAAAATGCATTTGAATGTTTTTGGTGTAAAGGGCTCATTAATCTTGGTTGGAAGGAAAATTTGGGAGGTGGTTACACTTAATACTTGGCGATATGGATTTGTTTCTAATTATTTCATTATTCACTAAAGTGGTTGTTTGTTATTTACGTCGCATTCAACATTCACATTAGTTTTATAAAGGCTATTGGAAAACAATTTTTATGAAGAATATGAGTATGTCTCGATTTTCCTTTGCTCGTCTCGGTTTGATGTAGAATGTCATATTGGGCATGTGCTCTATGTCAAGATTGTTATATGTGTATGCAATAATGTTTGTTAAAAAATATATATATGGTAAGTTTTGTTTAAGCAAAAGTGTTGAGAAGGTATGCATACACCAAATTTCTTTTATATTCCAAGCAGACTTATAAGTTGCTAGTTCATACATGTTGCAAATTGTTGCTTGCATCGGACCCATTATTGTATAAGGCCATTTTCTTTTTTGCTCTCTCTCTTAGAAAGTATGAAAAAAAAAAAGAGTATTCGCATTGACATTAAGTGGCACTTAATCTATTTCTTTCATTGTCATTATGATTGTCGAGTTTTGGGATGCTTATAACTGTTCCTTTCTATTTCAAATTTTGAATGGAATATGGGTAGGTCATAAAAAAAAAGTGATAAAGGGTTGTTAATGCATTCATATTTTTGCTTCACATATGCTTGTAGTGACTTTAGAAGTTTCTTTAAAATGAGGAATTTGTTTCTTTACATGTGTTACATGAATACGAGCTAGCTTGCATCAGATTCTTTGATAACTTGTATTAGATGTTTTGCAAGTGAAGGTAATACCGTTATAATGCATTAGTTTCATGAATACCTTGGTGGTTAAAATGTTGTAGTGGGGTGGATGCTTATGAATATTTGGGTTAAAGATTTAGTTGAAATATTTGTTGGCATGTTGGATGAATGAGGGAGCTTGTTTGGTTTATGGCTGTAAGTAATAAACACATCTCTTTACTTGTTCATAAAGTTGGATAACAATTGGTGAGTTTGAACCTTCTTGAAAATTCAAAAAAAAAGAGGAAATGCTTACCTGAGCTTCTCCCATGAGTTGATTGTGAAAGGGATTTTCATACGCATGCATTCTCTTTTACTACCAGATTGCTAAAAAAAAAAATCATTATTTACAAAATTTAGAGGGTGGGATTTTATGATACATTTACTTGAGTATTTCTTTGAAATTTGCAAATAACAAGCATGCCATGTTCTCCAATGAGATATTTTAGCCATCTATTACTTCTTATAGTGGATTTTCTTGTTCATGTGCTCTCTTCACGCATGTTTTGAAATCAAATTGTGGAAACCCATAGACTTTACATAGAGAATGTTACTCATGTATTTTGATTTATTTGGAGCCTTTGCAAAGTTTAATCATATGTATCGATGTCCCTTATGAAGAAAGTTTATATGTGGTGTATAATTGTGTCGTGATGGCTTTAGTAGAAGCATGTGAAGTGACTTAACATATGTCTTTCAATTCCATTTGCAACATTCAAAAACATCTTTTTCTAAACACATAAGACTTTTTATAGTAAGAGATTTTGCACGATAATTTGGAGTACTTCTTTTATGACAAGTTTGGAAACAAAAGATTTTGATTTGTTTCTTTAAAAAATATGAATGTTTGAAGTGTTTTTGGAAAGTATCTTGAGCTTTCTTTGTGATTAGAGAGTTTTATGAAGTATTTCTTCTTTTGTTTTTGTTGAAAGGTCTCTTTGCATAAGTAGAAGTATTTCTTTGGAATGTTGGGAGAGTTTTGTGAATTTTCTTTTTGTTGGACGAAGTTTTGTTTTACTTATATTGAAATGATTTATCGATGGCTTTAGATTTGTTTTGTATTAAAAGGTTTTATGCGACGAATTTCATGAATGCATTACAATGAGGGGTTTTTCCTAAAACTTTCTTGTTGGAAAGCTTTATGTTTTCTACCCCACACCAAATAAGAAGAAAGACACTTGATTGTTTATTGTCGGGAAAGTTTTTGTTGGTCGATTTGTGCAAGATTTTCGTATGTCGTTTCATTTGGAATTTTTCATGAGTTGTTTTAGAATTCATAACTTTACGATTAGCTTTGTGTGGTAGACTCGTTGATGTCTTTTTTTAAGAACGAGGTGGTATTTTGTGGGGGGAAGTTGTCTTTCTTCTTGTTTGTACTTGTTTTCTACATGGTTTTGGATTATGGGGAGTAAGATCATGTTGTTTTGGGTTTTAAGTGAGAGGTCTATCTCGGTTGCATTTTATGGTTTTGTGTCTCTTTGTCGTTTGAAGCTTTGTTTAGAGGGTAGTTAGGTTGTTTGGATTGAGTCTTATTTATGTGTCTTGTTTGGAATGTGGGGACAGTAAAGGGCATTGAAGATGCCTTCTTTCTTATTCGTATCATATCGAATTGAGGGAGAAGGTTATTTTAGAGGCACACTTGACTTCAAAGAAGTGTGCTCAACAACGACAATGCCTACATTCATTTTATGTTTGACTTTCATTCTTTTCTTCCTACTGTTTTGCTATAGATTCTTAGATTTAGTGATACATATACGAAAGTCCTAAGGATTAAAAAAACAAAACTCTTTTTATCCCAACAACTTTAGTGACACCTAAGAACAAAAATTAAGGACCGAGTCTTAGAAAACATAGACTTAGGGTGCATGTTCCTTTTAGGATAGAGACATCAAAACTAAACCTAGCGACACGTCTTCCTAAGTTTAGCTTTTTTTAAATCCATTAATAATCAACCAACCAGCTTTAATCCAATTCTTAAAACTTATTAAAATACTTAATTCTTAATCAAGTTATTATTAACATTTATAATTATTGAATTCTAAATTTAAAATGTGAACCTAAATCAAGTTTGACTAATCTAATAATTAACCCCTAACCAATTTAAGGTTTAAAATATGTAGATCTAATTAGGAGATAGACTCATAAATATCAAACCTTATATTAATCCTTAAAATCAATCAACAAACATCTCTTATTAATAAATCACCCAATCTACATTTATTTTCTAATTTACAACCAACTAATGTAATGGAACAAAATTGGTTGCCACTGGGTAACCTAAGCCTACGAGGCTATTAAGTTAGCCCCAAGGAGGGTGAAATAAACCTCACGGCCTCGGTGTGAAACAAAGGTGGTAATCAATCAAATACTAAAATAAAATCTCTAAAATCAATCTTAATATATTAATACTTAAAATTCAATTAAAATCTTCCTTTTGTCCTCTAACAAATCAAATGCAAATAATTTTAATTAAATCATCCTACATAGGACCTATCCAAAACTACACAGCCTACACACCTTAGACCTATTTGGTTAGGACACGACTTCTAACCCTAGGTTAGGGTGGCATTTTTTTTCTTTTGTTATTCAGTGTTTACTACTTGTACATGTTTTATAAATGTTAATATTAAATTTCCTACTAGTTACATTTTTATTTAGTTGCATTTCTTTTCTGAATGGCATCTACGCTCATTTGTGTATTTTTCTTTCATTTTTCTTGCGAGGTACATTGGAGTAATTCGCTAGCTTGAAGCTCTTATGTGGCTGCACCACATGCTTTGCGTGGTCAAGAATGACTTGCTTACTCGAAGCTTTTAAGTGGCAGCGCCACAGTCAGGTATAATCTCTGCAACTTGTAAAGCAATTTTCTTTTAATTATATATCGAAACTGCTACACATCACACACATTTTGTTGATAGGTATTCTAGCATGTTTAGGTAGCCAGCCATAGGTTAATGCACTGACGAAGCTTTGGCCCTATAGGTCAAAGCTTGCCCCCCCTTCTGTGAACCCTAGAGACCATTAGGGTCATTTAGGCCTACAGAGTAGGCCACCCATTTGTGCCATTGGGCATCACTGTTTTCCCACACGAAGTGGGCATCGCTAGAATTTTGGCCTTTTTCTGGTTTTGGGTATGATACCCCCCATTCTTTCTGTGAGCCTTAGAGACCATTAGGGTCATTTAGGCCTGTAGAGTAGGCCACCTATTGTGCCATGGGCATCGTTGTTTTCCCACACGAAGTGGGCATCGTTGTTTTCCCATACGAGGTGGGCACTGCTAGAATGGTTTTCTGTTATAATGTGTTGCGGGTACCTTGCCTAGAGGGTACCTCTTGTGTTTATTTACTTTTTATATACTCTGAATGTCATGCATGTATTTGCTTTTACACACTTTGCTTTTCATTGCACCTCACTCATACGTATGCATTACATTAGTAGACATAGAGGTGTTTTGTATCTATTTCATGCATCATATACATCGCTAGGTATATTGTTTTGCATATTGTAGAGTCCTTGATTTAAGTCTTTTGAACTACAAATCCTTGATTCATTAGGATAGAGCCTTCCCATCTTGCATACATATAGGACGATTGGTTGTGCTTAGGATTTTAGCTGGCTTCCTTTTTCAGGCAAGGAATAATTCCAGATTGCATTAGTTAGGTCGTAGATGTTAGTATCGTATGTACAATACTACATCTTTTATAGATTTAGGGTCTAAAGGCTAGTGGTACGGGTGTATCACTATTCGCCTTATTGGTGGGTAAGCTCTCCATCCTTTCGAAAGCTATAAATCCTACCCATCCGCGTCACACAGATGACGCCACCTCCCTCTTTCTCTCGTGCATGTCTGTGATGCGTTGTCTCTTTATTCTCTCCAGTTTCCACTTCTTCGAGCCGATCGAATGTTGATTGAACCATATGTGATCGATTGAACTAAGTTGGGACCTTCTTCCCCTTTGATTAGGAAAGCCTAGAATTTTCTCTTTGCAATAAACCCATTTGAGGAGATAATCTAACATCCCTAATCGAGAGTTTTCTTAGACCGAGGTCTAAGATGTAATTAACTACGGAGGCTTGCGTTCGTAGGAAACTGATCCCCACAATCAAATAAACCCTATTCGATACTGATGTATCGAATAGGGGAAATCTCATGAACTTTTGGGTTATGTATATTATTATCCATCGAGATTGGTAGGTGAAAGCCGCTATCCTCCATGACTAATCGTATACATAACTCCATCTGCTCTTCCATCGGTCTGCTTGTGTCGATTGTAAAGGCCTACGACCATTTTGTCCTATGGGATAGTTTGATCGTACTCTTTGCATTCGGACCCACGAACAGAATCCTTTCGAAGACCCACAAATTTCTGGCAACCATGGTGGGACAGGTTTCTCTCTCTCCATCTTTGGATGTTAAATTATCTTCTTTGGTGTGCACTCTGAATTTAGTGCTCCTTAGATTAGGTTCATCATTCTCTTAGATAGGGTCCTTTTCGTGGTTAGGTTCCCTTCTTGGCTTGGGTTTCCCCTAGCTTTGGTCCCTTTCCTTCTGGCCTTTTAGGCTATTTTGTGCCTTATCAAATTCCTTTCTTCCTGTCGGGTTTTTGTGTTTGCTTGGCTCTCCCTGAGACCGTCGAGCAGACCCCGGCGCCTTTCTACCTTTTATAGGTACTTAATACCTAAGGGTGGATTAGTTGTTGATAGTAGCTCAGATGAGGAAGGAAAGTTCCGACGTCAGACTACTAGGAAATAACATATTCCCCATCAGATGTGTGGAACAAGAGTCGAGGATTCCCGTCAAAAATCTTCTGACACTCCTTCCACTAGTGCTGGTTGTTCGCTACAGACTAGCGAACCTTCCTACCTCCTGTAAATATTCCTTTATTTTCGTAATCCTTGAAAGGATCCTTTTTTACTTTTTGACAGTCTATGTGGCCGTGACGATTTGTCCTCTACCACATGATGTTCGCTTCGAAGAGTACAAGGCTATCTTCAAAGGGGATACGCTAATATATCGTAGGGATATTTGTACTTCTGTTTATGCACACAAATCATATTGATGCTAGCACATAAAACCCTTGATTTGTCCCTCATTTGTGAAAGATAGTTCTACCCAGTTTCGCTTGTCACCCAAGCATGATCTGGGATACCAAAACCAATAATTCAAACCCCCTTTTGAGAGGTGATATTGGGTCCATACCCACCTAGTTCAAACTGGTGTGGTGAGGTTGATCCAATATCCCTAATAATAATCTACTTTCTATAGGTGATATTGGGTCTATGCCCACCTGTGTTAGTTAGGTGTGGTGATGTTGATCCAATGTCCCTAATTTAAATCTATTTTTCAGAAGTGATACTGGGTCCATACCCACCTAAGTTAATTAGGTGTGGTATGGTAGATCCAATATCCCTAATCCTAGCCTATTTTCTATAGGTGATACTGGGTCCATGCCCACCTGTGTTAGTCAGGTGTGGTGATGTTGATCCAATGTTCCTATGTAAGTTTCATTCTCATATCAGTCATGATACGATAGTTGTTCTTCTTCTGCCATTTGTACGTATCCCTCTGTATAGATATAACTTCAAAGGATCTCTCCTACTTTTCGATAGTCTGTGGCCACGACGATTTATCCTCTACCACGTGATGTTCGTCATGCAAAGTATGAGATTATCCTTAATAGTTGTATATAAATACGCCATAGGGTGTTTGTACTCGCACTCATGCCCACCAATCGCTCCGGTGTTGTAGCATGAAGCCTCCATTTCAGTCCTCTTCGAGAGTTGACTTTCTCCAGTTTCACTTGTCACATTCAAGTATGATCTGGGATACCAAAACTACTAATTCGAATATCTATGGGATGTGATACTGGGTCCATCCTTGATCTATATTAGTCAAATGTAGTGATGTTGGCTCATTATCACTATATGAATTTCTCTACAAATTTTGTTGTGATATTTGTGTTCCCGAGTTCATTCATACAAGTTGAATGTGGCCTAGGTTACCAAAGCCTGAATATAATGTTTAGTTCATTTACAAATCCTGTTTATAATCTTTCTTTTTCCCCAGTTTTATCCATGTGGCAAATATGGCCTGGGTTATCAAAGCCAACAAAATCCCCTTCTCTTTATATTCCAGTCATTAGAGGATAATTCATACTAGGAGTAACTCATGGATATGATAAACATTCCCTCTACCATGCGTTATTTTTGATAGTATGAGACATGCCCAATCTATAACTATGAATATAATTTGAAAACAAATGGAATATGATGTTAAAAGAGAGGGAAGCTCTTAGTTGAGTAGAATCGGTTACCCTTGTCACAGGTGGAACCCGGTTCTAAGCTCCAAGAGCCTAAAGTCCCTTTAAATCCTCTTCTTTTTATCTCCTTAAAGCATTCTGTTGATTGTTTAGGAGATAGACATATATTCATTCCTTCTATTATGACTATTCACTTATAATGGGATGTTGTTCTCCCTTATCCATGGTGTGGTACATCTTATTCTAGATGTTGACATCACTTCTTAGTGGATTTTGATCTTCTAGTAGAAGGTCAATCCCCTGCCTCCTTTAGCAACATAATTTCCCATTGAGAGCTTACTCTTAGCTACAAGGGTGGTCTTTTTGGATGTGTTGATGTTGCTTGCACTTCTCACAGGATCCTATCAGTTAGTATGGGTGCTACCACTGTAATTCATTTTGTAATCATTGAGCTTTGATATGATTATGATTCTTAATGGCAAGTGTTTCCCTTCGCCACTTCTATTATGCCTTATTTAGCATGAGACTATTCTTTCCATTCGGCTATTCATATGTTTCTCATTTTCTAGAGGGATATACATTAGTCGATTGTTTCTTATTGTTGTATGATTTCAGCTTTACTTAAGAAAATTCTACTTGTATTTGGATTACTCATGGCTACGACGATTTGTCATCTACCATGTGGTAACTGAAATATAAGTTTGAGCTTTCTTAGATGATAAATCACTTCTTTATCTTTCTCACACCACCACGCACATGAGCGTTGGGTGGTTGTTGACTACCTTTCCTCTTCTTATCGCCGCGGCAAATACGCCGGACGATATTAGAGTGTTCTTTCCTCTTCTTATCACTTTGGCATATGCGCCAGTGATAGTAGAGTGTACTTTTCCTCTTCTTATCCCCGCGGCATATACGTCGGACTATATTATAGTGTTCTTTCCTCTTCCTATCACTTTGGCATATGCGCCAGTGATAGTAGAGTGTACTTTTCCTCTTTTTATCGCCGCGGCATATGCGCTGGACGATATTAGAGTGTTCTTATCTCTTCTTATCACCTTGACATATGCGCCAGGTGATAGTTGAGTGTTTCTTATTCTCTCCTTATCACCTCGGCAGTTGCGCCAGGTGGTAGTTAAGTGTTCCTTTGGTGATCATTGATCCTTGATATGATTGTGATTCTTAGTGGCAAGTGTGTCCCCTTATCACTTCTATCGTTCTTTTCTTTGATATGATATTATTCTTTCTACACGGTTGTTTGTATGTTCCTCTTCTTAGAGAGATATACATCAGTCAATTGCTTCATGATATGTGATTTTAATTTTACCTAAAGAAGTCCTACTTATGTTTTGATTACTCATGGCCATGACGATTTGTCCTCTACAGTGTGATAATTAAAATATAGGTTTGGATTTTCTTAGACGATGGATTACTTACTTCTCTCTCTCTCACAGCACCACGCACATGTGCGTTGGGTGGTTGTAGAGGTGACTTTCACTCTTTGTTTTGCCGTTTCGAATATGGTCAGGCAGACATTGAGTCATCCTCATTCACTTTTGCGATCTGGTCAGGTGAATGTTGGATCTTGTCTTTTGTCCTGTTGTTGCAATCTGGTCAGGCAGACATTAGACCTTTTGGGAAGCACTTTATTCGCTGTTGCGAATATGGTCATGCGGATATTGAGCTGTTCTCATTCTCCATTACGAATATGGTCAGGCGAATGCTGAACTTCCTTTCTCTTTCACCCTTTTGTCTCGCTGTTGTGATCTGGTCAGGCAGACATTGGGTTGTCCTCATTCACTGTTGCGATCTGGTCAGGTGAATGTTGGACTTGCTTCTTTTGTCCCACCGTTGCGATTTTGGTCAGGTGGACATTAGACTTTCGGGAGGGCTCATTATTCGCTGTTACGAATATGGTCAGGCGGATTTTGAGCCATTTTCATTCGCTGTTGCAATCTGGTCAGGCGAATGTTGACTCCCCTTTCTGGTTGGGTGCCCGATAGAGTCCCTGGGAGGCATACTTCACCACCTCTTCATTCCCCCTATTTTATTTCCTGTTTGGGGGTTATTGAGTTTTCTTCTGATTCTTTGTTTTGCCGTTTCAAATAAGGTCAGCCAGACATTGAGTCATCCTCATTCACTGTTGCGATCTGGTCAGGTGAATGTTGGATTTTGTCTTTTATTTTGTTATTGCAATCTGGTTAGGCAGGCATTAGACCTCTTGGGAAGCTCTTTATTTATTGTTGCAAATATGGTCAGATGAATATTGAGCTGTTCTCATTCGCTGTTGCGATCTGGTCAGGCGAATGATGAACTCCCTCTCTTTCACCCTTTTGTCTCGCTGTTGCGATCTGGTCAGGCAGACATCGGGTTGTCCTCATTCACTGTTGCGATCTGGTCAGGTGAATGTTGGACTTATTTTTTTTATCCCACCATTGCGAATATGGTCAGGTGGATATTAGACCTTTTGGGAAGCTCTTTATTCGCTGTTGTGAATATAGTCAGGTGGATATTGAGCTGTTCTCATTCGCTGTTACGAATATGGTCAGGCGAATGTAGAACTCCTTCACTTTCTTTACTCCTTAGTTTGTTATTTCGAATATGGTCAAGCAAACCTGGAGTTGTCCCCATTCGCTGTTGTGAATATGTCAGGTGAATGTGGGACCCCCTTTCTTTTCTCTATTCTACTGTTGCGATGTGGTCAGGCAGATAGATGATTTCCTTACTTTTGATTACTATTGTTTTCCTATAATTATTACTTGGCCAGTTGATACGATTTTCATATGATTGTTGATTTTTATTTTCTTCACATCATCTTAGTTGTATTCCCTAGATGATTATTGAATTTCCTTTGGACTCTTTATGAGCTTGTTTTAATTCTACTCATGTGAGCATGAGATCTCCTTCTCCTATTCTGCCACTTTGGTTGGGCGGATAAGTTGAGTTGCTTTACTTAATTCTCTCTCATTGTTGATATAGTTTTGTTACTTAACCCTAGAGTTGCATCTTCCTCGAGTTGGGGAGGTCAACGCCAATATACACGGTTCACTTGCTATTCTCCGTATATGTTGGGGGTGCGTTTGTTGACCTCGTTTTTCGTTCGAGTGTCCTCGAGCACATTCGATCAATGTGATTAGACCTCGTCGAGCCCAATTCAAACTCGAATTAAACCGAATTGGTTTTAATTAGACTCGACCCCGTTCATTCAAGCCTGAAAAATTTATTTTGAATGCGACGAGTTCAATTTGACCCGAATCATCTTTGATTTAATTTGATCAAATCGATTGAGCCCAAATCTGATTCAAATCAATTCAATTTAATTTAAATAAATTCCAATCTACTTTTGGCTTAATTTGAATCCTTTCCTAAATCTGATAATTGCATCGACGGCTCCAATTTACCCAAAAATCTGAAGTCGACCGTTACGAGCGAAGCAGAGCATCGAAAGATGTTTAGAAGGTTTGGAGGAAGCCTTCGGCTCCCTGATTGGCACCGGCCCCCCTCCTCTCGCGATCTCTCTTACTCGCAAACGCCCAGACGGCTGGCCTCCTCTCAGTTTTCGCACAGCCTAGGCGGAACTTTCCAATTTCCTCCATCTCCCTCTCTCGATCTCTCGCCTACTAACCCAGGCGGAAGTCTAGACCGAAACCCCTCTTATTCTCGGTAGAAGCTCCCAGGCGGAACCCCCATACTCCCGGATCTTCTCTCTCGTGGGAGCTAGGAGCCTCGAACTCCCGCTCCAGCTCTCAGATTCACGCCCTCTCTCTCTGTCGTTCTTGGTTCGCACAAACGAGAGAAGCTGAAGCCTCTCTATTGCATGGAGGTCGAAGCCGCTCTGCGTCGTCCAGCCAATGCCGAAGGCGCTTCTCCCTCTCGATTCCTTCTTGTTCGTGGAAACAGGGAGAGGCCGACGTTTTCCTCTCGCTGCCGTTCGCAAAACCCAGCCGATGGCGAGATCCTCGCCGTTTCTGTCAACCCGACGGGTAAATTGGCCAAACTACTCTATTTTGCAAGGTGAGTATTTCTCCCTTCTTCTCCTTTCTTTTCTTCTTTTCCTTCTCTCTTTTCCCATTCCTCTTTCTCACTGTCCAAGTGAAATGGATTTGATAGAAAAGTTCATCTTGTTTAGATGATGGCGATATGTGTAGATTCACTTAGAACAAAGCTTATTTTATAATGGTTCACTGTTTAAGCCACATGATTTCATATAGTTCCTTTTCATCCATGTTGCCTGTAAGGATTTTGCTGTATTTTACGGTTGCTAGACATGTTATGTTGAGTTATGTTGCTATACATTTCTTTTTCCTAAGAAAATTTCCTATCTTTTGCTAGTAAATGCATTTGAATGTTTTTGGTGTAAAGGGCTCATTAATCTTGGTTGGAAGGAAAATTTGGGAGGTGTTATTTACGTCGCATTCGACATTCACATTAGTTTTATAAAGGCTATTGGAAAACGAGTTTTATGAAGAATATGAGTATGTCTCGATTTTCCTTTGCTCGTCTCGGTTTGATGTAGAATGTCATATTGGGCATGTGCTTTATGTCAATATTGTTATATGTGTATGCAATAATGTTTGTTAAAAAATATATATATGGTAAGTTTTGTTTAAGAAAAAGTGTTGAGAAGGTGTGCATACACCAAATTTCTTTTATATTCCAAGCGGACTTATAAGTTGCTAGTTCATACATGTTGCAAATGGTCGCTTGCATCAGACCCATTATTGTATAAGGCCATTTTCTTTTTTGCTCTCTCTCTTAGAAAGTATGAAAAAAAAAGAGTATTCGCATTGACATTAAGTGGCACTTAATCTATTTCTTTCATTGTCATTATGATTGTTGAGTTTTGGGATGCTTATAACTGTTCCTTTCTATTTCAAATTTTGAATGGACTCTGGGTAGGTCATAAAAAAAAAAGTGTTAAAGGGTTGTTAATGCATTCATATTTTTGCTTCACATATGCTTGTAGTGACCTTGGAAGTTTCTTTAAAATGAGGAATATGTTTGTTTACATGTGTTACATGAATACGATCTAGCTTGCATCAGATTCTTTGATAACTTGTATTAGATGTTTTGTAAGTGAAGGTAATACCGTTATAATGCATTAGTTTCATGAATACCTTGGTGGTTAAAATGTTGTAGTGGGGTGGATGCTTATGAATATTTGGGTTAAAGATTTAGTTGAAATATTTGTTGGCATGTAGCATGAATGAAGGAGCTTGTTTGATTTATGGCTGTAAGTAGTAACTACACATCTCTTTACTTGTTCATAAAGTTGGATAACAGTTGGTGAGTTTGAACCTTCTTAAAAATTCAAAAAAAAAAAAAGAGGAAATGCTTACCAGAGCTTCTCCCATGAGTTGATTGTGAAAGGGATTTTCATACGCATGCATTCTCTTTTACTACCAAATTGCTAAAAAAAAAAAAAATCATTATTTACGAAATTTAGAGGGTGGGATTTTATGATACATTTACTTGAGTATTTCTTTGAAATTTGCAAATAACAAGCATGCCATGTTCTCCAATGAGATATTTTAGCCATCTATTACTTCTTATAGTAAATATTCTTGTTCATGTGCTCTCTTTACGCATGTTTTGAAATCAAATTGTGGAAACCCATAGACTTTATATAGAGAATGTTACTCATGTATTTTGATTTATTTGGAGCCTTTGCAAAGTTTAATCATATGTATCGATGTCCCTTATGAAGAAATTTTATATGTGGTGTATAATTGTGTCGTGATGGCTTTAGTAGAAGCATGTAAAGTGACTTAACATATGTCTTACAATTCCGTTTGCAACATTCAAAAGCATCTTTTTCTAAACACATAAGATTTTTTATAGTAAGAGATTTTACACGATAATTTGGAGTACTTCTTTTATGACAAGTTTGGAAACGAAAGATTTTGATTTATTTCTTTAAAAAATATGAATGTTTGAAGTATTTTTGGAAAGTATCTTGAGCTTTCTTTGTGATTAGAGAGCTTTATGAAGTATTTCTTCTTTTGTTTTTGTTGAAAGGTCTCTTTGCATAAGTAGAAGTATTTCTTTGGAATGTTGGGAGAGTTTTGTGAATTTGCTTTTTATTGGAAGAAGTTTTGTTTTACTTATGTTGAAATGATTTATCGATGGCTTTAGATTTGTTTTGTATTAAAAGGTTTTATGCGACGAATTTCATGAATGCTTTACAATGAGGGGTTTTTTCTAAAACTTTATTGTTGGAAAGCTTTATGTTTTCTACCTCACACCAAATAAGAAGAAAGGCACTTGATTGTTTTGTGTCGGGAAAGTTTTTGTTGGTCGATTTGTGCGAGCTTTTCGTATGTCGTTTCATTTGGAATTTTTCATGAGTTGTTTTAGAATTCATAACTTTACGATTAGCTTTGTGTGGTAGACTCGTTGATGTCTTTTTTTAAGAACGAGGTGGTATTTTGTGGGGGGAAGTTGTCTTTCTTCTTGTTTGTACTTGTTTTCTACATGGTTTTGGATTGTGGGTAGTAAGAGTATGTTGTTTTAGATTTTAAGTGAGAGGTCTATTTCGGTTGCATTTTATGGGTTTGTGTCTCTTTTTCGTTTGAAGCTTTGTTTAGAGGGTAGTTAGGTTGTTTGGATTGAGTCTTATTCATGTGCATTGTTTGGAATGTGGGCACAGTAAAGGGCATTGAAGATGCCTTCTTCCTTATTCGTATCATATCGAATTGGGGGAAAAGGTTATTTTAGAGGCACACTTGACTTCAAAGAAGTGTGCTAAACAACAACAATGCCTACATTCCTTTTATGTTTGATTTTCATTCTTTTCTTCCTACAGTTTTGCTATAGATTCTAAGATTTAGCGATACATATACGAAAGTCCTAAGGATTAGAAAAACAAAACTCTTTTTATCCCAACAACTTTAGTGACACCTAAGAACAAAAATTAAGGACCGAGTCTTAGAAAACATATACTTAGGGTGCATGTTCCTTTTATGATAGAGACATCAAAACTAAACCTAGCGACAAGTCTTCCTAAGTTTAGCTTTTTTTAAATCAATTAATAATCAACCAACCAGCTTTAATCCAATTCTTAAAACTTATTAAAACACTTAATTCTTAATCAAGTTATTATTAATATTTATAATTATTGAATTCTAAATCTAAAATGTGAACCTAAATCAAGTTTGACTAATCTAATAATTAACCCCTAATCAATTTAAGGTTTAAAATATGTAGATCTAATTAGGAGATCAAATCATAAGCTAAAATTTATTAGGATAAAAGACTCCTAAATATCAAACCTTATATTAATCCTTAAAATCAATTAACAAACATCTCTTATTAATAAATCACCCAATCTACATTTCTTTTCTAATTTACAACCAACTAAAGTAATGCAACAAAATTGGTTGCCACTGGGTAACCCAGGCCTACGAGGCTATTAAGTTAGCCCCAAGGAGGGTGAAATAAACCTCACAGACTCGGTGTGAAACAAAGGTGGTAATCAATCAAATGCTAAAATAAAATCTCTAAAATCAATCTTAAAATATTAATACTTACATTTCAATTAAAATCTCCATTTTGTCCTCTAACAAATCAAATGCAAACAATTCTAATTAAATCATCCTACATAGAACCTATCCAAAACTACACAGCCTACACACACCTTAGACCTGTTTGGTTAGGACACGACTTCTAACACTAGGTTAGGCTGACGTTTTTTTTTTCTTTTGTTATTCAGTGTTTACTACTTGTACATGTTTTATAAATGTTAATATTAAATTTCCTGCTGGTTATATTTTTATTTAGTTGCATTTCTTTTCTGAATGGCATCTACGCTCATTTATGTATTTTTCTTTCATTTTTCTTGTGAGGTACATTGGAGTAATTCACTAGCTTGAAGCTCTTAAGTGGCTGTGCCACATGCTTTGCGTGGTCAAGAATGACTTGCTTACTCGGAGCTTTTAAGTGGCAGTGCCACAGTCAGGTATAATCTCTACAACTTATAAAGCAATTTTCTTTTAATTCTATATCAAAACTGCTACACATCACACACATTTTATTGATAGGTTTTATAACATGTTTAGGTAGCCAGCCATAGGTTAGTGCACTGATGAAGCTTTTGCCCTATAGATCAAAGCTTGCCCCCCCTTCTGTGAACCCTAGAGATCATTAGGATCATTTAGGCCTGTAGAGTAGGCCACCCATTTGTGCCATTGGGCATCGCTGTTTTCCCACACGAATTGGGCATTGTTAGGATTTTAACATTTTTTTGGTTTTGGGTATGATACCCCCTTCTTTCTGTGAGCCTTAGAGACCATTAGGGTCATTTAGGCCTGTAGAGTAGGCCACCTATTATGCCATGGATATCGTTATTTTCTCACACAAAGTGGGCATCATTATTTTCCCACACGATGTGGGCACTGCTAAGATCGTTTTCTGTTATAATGTGTTGCGGGTACCTTGCCTGATGGGTACCTCTTGTGTTTATTTACTTTTTCTGTACTCTGAATGTCATGCATGCATTTGCTTTTACACACTTTGCTTTTCATTGCACCTCACTCATACGCATGCATTACATCAGTAGATATAGAGGTGTTTTGTATCTATTTCATGCATCATATACATCGCTAGGTATATTGTTTTGCATATTGTAGAGTCCTTGATTTAAGTCTTTTGAACTATAAATCCTTGATTCATTAGGATAGAGCCTTCCCATCTTGCATACATATAGGACGATTGGTTTTGCTTAGGATTTTAGCTGGCTTCCTTTTTCAGGCAAGGAATAATTCTAGATTGCATTAGTTAGGTCGTAGATGTTAGTATCGTATGTACGATACTACATATTTTATAGATTTAGTGTCTAAAGGCTAGTGGTACGGGTGTATCACTATTCGCCTTATTGGTGGGTAAGCTCCCCATCCTTTCGGAAGCTATAAATCCTACCCATCCGTATCACACAGATGACGCCATCTCCCTCTTTCTATCGTGCATGTCTGAGATGCGTTGTCTCTTTATTCTCTCCAGTTTCCACTTCTTCGAGCCGACCGAATGTTGATTGAACCCTGTGTGATCGATTGAACCAAGTTGGGACCTTCTTTCCCTTTGATTAGGAAAGCCTAGAATTTTCCCTTTGCACTAAACCCATTTGAGGAGATAATCTAACATTCCTAATCTAGAGTTTTCTTAGACCGAGGTCTAAGATGTAATTAACTACGGGGGCTTGCGCCCGTAGGAAATCGATCCCCACAATTAAATAAACCCTATTCGATGCTGATGTATCGAATAGGAGAAATCTCGTGAACTTTTGGGTTATGTATATTATTATCCATCGAGATTGGTAGGTGAAAGCCGCTATCCTCCATGGATAATTGTATACATAACTCCATCTACTCTTCCATCGGCCTGCTTGTGTCGATTGTAAAGGCCTACGACCATTTTATCCTATGGAATAGTGTGATCGTACTCTTTGCATTCGAACCCACGAGAAGAATCCTTTCGGAGACCCACAGCTGTTAGTGGTTGTATGTAATTGATTATGGATTTCCCTTTTGTGCTCAGTCAGGACTGGTGCTTGGCTGTAGTGGTGTCTTGACTGCTGGTATAGAGGGGTTTCTATACCCAATTATGTGATTAATCATTTTAGGTTGATAGTAGTTATTTTTTTTTTTGTATGATTTAATTGGCTGTTGGTGCAATTTTTTTTCTTATTTTTTGATGCAGGCTGTGTACAGGAATAGAGCAGAAATTATTTCTTTCGGATGCGGATTCAAATTGGGAGACAAAATTATAGAAGAATGAAGAGTGAAGAATGAAGTTTGGAGGCTTTGTTAAATGAAGAATGAAGTTTAGAAGAGTCAAGTGTTGGTTCTGGCTGCTATTTAGTTTGCTTTTTTTGTAACTAGATTGGGACTTGTGGCTCTCTAGGGTTTTTCTTTTCTTTGATTGTATTTCATTTTTTCTAGTTGAGCTTATAGTCCCTTTAAGGACTTGTTGTAAACCTGTTTCTATAAACGCGTAAGCCCCTCTGTGAGTTTCAATTGTTAAAAAAAAAAAGATCCACATAAACCAAAGACAGCATAATGAAAGGGACACAAATAGAATAGGCAAGAAAATAGGCAATCCGGTCCCATACCAAGAAGCACAAAGAAGGGAAACCCATAGGATCATAAAAGGAACATACAACATAATATAATATAGGAGCAAAGAACACCTAGAAAATATAAGGGAAACTAATATCATCCAGAAGCATAATACCTTTTAGTAAGTGAGGCACATTAGCCTAAGAATATGATTGTAAAATACAGCTCCTTGATCTAGTTTTAGCCAGCCAAACAGCGCAAGCATTACAAACTTTCAAAATAACAAAAATCACATAATCAAACTTCCTAAGTAGTAGCTTAATACATTGAAAAACATAAAAGTTATAATGATTGACCATGCTATCCTGCTAAAAATCTCCACCACTTTCTCAAAATAAATTTCAATCCATAAGGATTGAAAATTAAAACCACCACATTCCTATAGCCTAATATAAAGAGCATAAGATTAACAATAACCATGTCCTAGGATGTAAAAGTAGATCCGAAGGCAAATAACTGTATCCCATAGCCATCCCGAATAAGCCGACCAAACCCACAATGATTATTAAGCACAGAAGTATGAATATGAGCTTTAATTCGCACATAATAAATTTAAACCATTTAATAGTCCTAGGAGGCAAAGAGAAGTTAGTATTTTCATGGTGATGTTGAAATAGGAAAGCCATACCTCCCAACCCTTTTAAATGAGTAATAGTAAGCACCTCAGCCACATACAACTACATAATTCAATGTTTCAATGAACTAATAACCCTAGAATGACACATCAGTAATCCATTATGCTTGAAATTGTTTCTTTCCTCACACAAAAGCCGCAAAATAGCAAAGAGAATTACCATGAGTTTATGGCCAAATTGAAGTGTTATCGTGCAAGGCTGGTCAATTGAAATAATTCTAATTAAATGAATAAGAATTGCCCAATATTCAATTAGAATTAATTGAAGTTATAAAATGAAATGGTGTTGACATTTGTGTGGTGTGTGCGCGCGTGCATGTGTGTGTGTGTATGGGGGGGCGGGGGTGCGTTCTGATATATAATCATGAATACCAAAATTTTAATTAGGACACATATTGTCTGTTTGAAAAAAAAATCAGTATTAAAGCTCACTAAATTAAATATTAATAATATTTTGGTGATTATGGCTATTTCTTCTGGAAAACATTTATCAGTGGTATTTTATATCATCCAAAGAAAATATTACAAGTTCTTAAAAGGAATCTAATGCTCACTATTGCTCCAAGAGCTACAAACAAAAGAAGAAAATAAAAACCTAATGAGCACATGATCCCAAACAAAATTACAAAAATAGTTCATTAATACTCGGCAGGCACAAAGCCAATGCCCAAAAATAGCTGCCAGAGAGATAGAGAATCAACATTAAAGATCAACCGTCACAAAAATATAGACATCCTACAAAAAGAAATTTGAAACAAAATATATGCAGAACCTTTCCAGCACATCATCAAGTAAACCAGGTATTGTAGAATACTCGCCCCGCAGAAACCCCAACAACAATGGCCAAAAGATATATTAGTTATTATAATGGAAAATTTTTCCAACCAAAAGAAAGAACAGCAAATGAAAACCAAGATTAGCTCCATGCATGGTGGTGAGAGATTCCAAAATTATGTCCTTTTTATAAGTTGTTGTGCTGATATGATGAATTATATTTACATTAGAATTAATAAATCGTTTGGTTTATGCTAAAATGGCTGAGATATATGAAAACTTAAAAACAATAGTGGTACGATTTTATTTGGAAATTTAGTAAAAAAATATTCTTTACACAGCTCATCTTGGCCTTTTGGTTGGGAGCTTAGGCTTTCAATCAAGAGGTCTAGGGTTCGAGTCTTTGTGTATGCGTTGTGTGTGTGAATTTGACTTAAATGGCCTAAATGTCCAAAATAAATAAATAAAATCTTTCAGTCCAAATTAATGAACCTCATATTTTCTCGTAAAAATAATAGCAATGTTATAAGAGATGGCAACCAGCAAAAAGAAAACGTTTCTTCCCAAACAATAAAGAAAAATGATTATCATGTTGATTGCAAAATAAATTATACTGAACGGCAAAGAAATTCCAAAGAGCATAAATAATACTTTTGACTATTATTGTTCATTCAAATTCAATAAATTAAAATTTAAATCTGAAATAATATATGTATTTTGAAATTATTTGAGCAAAAAAAGATTCATAAGAAACATTTATGCTGTAGATCCGTCTTTAATTTCTACGCTTATTATTATATATTGATATTGATATTGATATCATTACAAAGTAAAATAAAAATACTGCACTAGCCTGTAGAATTCAAAAGATTAGAATGCAAAAAGAAAATGTTTAAACTGCGACGACTCACCTATTAATTAATCTTCTAGCTCATGCATGCTGTTTCACTCAGGTTATTCTGAGACTGTTCTGATGAAAGAAGTTAATTAACTGTCGTCTTATTAGATCTGTGGAAATATATAAACAGACAGAGAGAGAGAGAGAGAGAGAGAGAGAGAGAGAGAGAGAGAGAGAGAGAGAGAGAGAGAGAGAGGAGCTCCCTTCAATCCAAGAATGAGAATAAGCATAGGAAGAACGTCTCCAAGTTCATGCTCACCCTTTGAAGTGCCATTAACATACCATATTAACCAAATTGTATGTATGTATCCTCATGCAATAACAAAAGGTATTCATGAGCAAGCAGCCGTATTAATCCCCCACCTCACCCCTCATTACTTGGATTGAATGGAGCTCCATTGCTTACACCTTCTTAGCCTCACGTAAAGACATCAGCGAAATCAAGAGAAAGAGGAAGATAAGCTATTTTCAAGCTTTTAGTCATGTGAGGACGAAGAGAAGGGGCTGAGATCCTTAAATAGATGAAGGAGAAAGCCCAAGTCAAGAGGAAGAGCGAATCCTTCGATGCATTGGAAAAGTACTCAGCGGCCTCTAGCATGCTTTCATTTATTATAAAGCATTTATTATATTTTTTGTGCGTTTCAAATTTAAAAGCAGTAACGGTCGGATTTTTTTTGGGAATGGTAACATATCTGCCAATCCTTTTTTGTCGGTATTTGCTTTCCTTATGTCCACGAGAAAATAGCGGCTTATTCCCAAAAAAAAAAAAAAAAAAAGCGGACAAAAGGGGTTATTCCCAAAAAAAAAAAAAAAAAAATAGCGACTGCGAAGTGTTTTATTTATTTATTATTATTATTTTAAATTTTTGTAGAAGAAATTATCGGGAATTATAAAATGGAGTTATGGGAAATTTTATGTTTAAAGTTACTTAAAAATTCACTTGTTAGAGCTTTGTTGTTTATGAGTACATATGATGCCAAAAGTGTTGATTCGTATTAGCTCTTTTGTGAGGATGCGGATCCATCTTAGTTATAAAAGTATATTGATAAAAAAATTTAATTAAATTGAAGTTAGTTAGCTTAGTCATTAAAAAAATTTAAATTATTTTAATAATATTCTGTCTCTATGTACATTATTCTTGTGCTCTAACATTTTTTGCAGGTAAATTTAAGAATTTAACAATAATTTTTAAAAAATAAAAATAGAAATAGACCCAAACCACAAAAAATAAATATCAAATATTTTTTAAGCCATTTATATTTTTTAAATAAATTTTCACTCATTTTGTAATGATTGTGATGATTATTGAATAAACTCTCAAAACACCCTTAATATTTTAGAATGTACTTTTGATTAATTTGATATTGTTGGATAGCTAGTTATAGGATGATTTGACAATAATTGGACTAATTCTTCAAAATACCAGTCATTAATTATCTAATTAATTCATTAATATGTTGGTTTGGTTTAATGTTTAACCTTAATCTCCTACTTTGGTTTAATGTTTAACCTTAATCTCCTACTTAAGTTTAGCCTATTGAATAAATTCATCATTAAATTTTCATTTCATGAAAGCTCTAAGTTTAAAATTTCATTTGCTTTGGCAAGGTTGTTCATAGTGAAAGTCCATATAAAAGACTACAAGCAACTATGTGTATGTTTTCCTCTATCTTGATCAAGTGTTTCATGCACTTTTGCATTTGATTATACATGAATATGACCATTAGATTATTGCACCTACACCATAGTGTCTCAATTTAATTAATTTTATTTAACTATATAATATTATAATCCTTAACTAAGCTTAATTGATATGGGTTAAGCTTTAACATTACTTCATGAGCTCATTGATTACGTTAACACTATCGAAGAACTAATCACTAGCATACTACACATTTTAAGATGACTCACACAATATTTTAGAATAGTCAACCCTAGTTTCGTCTAGGTTCCAATGGCACTGACGACATAGCCCTTATTTTAAACCACGCATGGATACCATTTTTCAACTCTATTTTACATCACCAGCTTGCATATTTTTCATTGATTGGCATTTTAATCTAATTTAACTTAAACAATCTAGCTATGGATATTTAATCATGCTTCCTTTTAAACCTAGTTATGCCCCTTTTGTTGAGTTTATCTTTAATACTATCAAGATATTTTGACTTACTTTATACTCTTTAATCATATTTCTTTGGTTGAAAATTTACTTAGATTAGCCATACCCCCATTGGTGAAGTTTACTCTTAGCATTATCATGTTCCTATGACTATAATGCTAACCTTCTTAGTCATCTTCTTTTGGCTAAGAAAAATCCTTAATTAGTCATGCTTTCTTTTTTTTGGCTAGGTTCATTCTTTGTGTAGTCTTGCACTTTTAACTTTCTGTCTTCATTCAACCATTCTTTTTTGATAAGATCTCCACTTTGATTTGGTCATGCTCTTTTGGCCTAATTTACCCCCATACTATTTATTTTCTTTTGACTTGACATCCATAGTTTAGTCATGCACTCTTTGTTAAAGTATAGTTGAACTTAGCCTTATCATATTTAGATGAGTTAATTCAAGTATATTCATACTCTTTTAATTCTATTACCTCTTATAGTGGCCTTCCTTATAGGTCACTATAAGAACTTAATTATACCACATTTGGTTGCATCATACCCCAACTTGATTATACTCATTTGATAGAATCATTCCATTTTCAATCATATATTATGGTTGAAAATCACATGGGTTTGGGTTTTTACCATTACTCAATCAATTCCTTTCCTTCTAAGTAGTGGTCTCTACTCAGATTGGTCCCATAATATGGATATTTAAAGCTCATGTTGAATTCATGGATCTTTTCTATCTTCCAAGTGCTTTTATCACTCCAAAAACCTGAATATTAATATTAATAGTTGATGGTCTTAACTATCTTCCATCATATTAATAGTAGATTCGCCCAATCCAACTTTCCACCCTAGGTGAGGAGTCATGGGTGCTACTATACAACCAATCCTAGTATGATCTAGGTGATCTATTACCCTAAACAATCATTATATCTTCTCCCCCTAACCATTGAATTGCAACCCATATGTCCCTCTCCCATTACCTAGCCGCATAGCTACTTATTTTTTATTTCTTATTTTCATTTAAATTGCATTTACCTTTTTCAATATGTAATATCTTTGAAGGAGTCTATAAATACCTCCAATATGTGTATGAAAAGTAAGAAATAAATTCGAAGTTATTTTTATATTTCTAATTTCCTACATTGTATCATAGTGAGGTTAGGCTTCATTTCTTCCAACTTTTGCTCATTATTTCTAATTCTTTTTTATCGAGATTATTCCTTATCTATATTATGTTTGGTTTCTTTAACTTCTCTTTTAAGAAGTTAATAGGAAAATGATAATGATTCATAGTTCCCTAACAACTATTGCAGGTCAAAAAAGTATTTCAATTTCCCCCATATTTACTCATTACATGTTCCTCATATATCTAAATCTTCTATCAAGTTATAAAATTGACAAAAATCATAGTTGCAATGTATTCTTTTTTTTTTTTTGCTAATTATTATGTATTACGATACCTCACTATGGGTAAGATAATTGGGCAAGGTAGAGAAAATATTGGGTTATATATTCTTGAAGCTATAGAACTACTTTTAAAGCTTCTTCATATGGATTAAACCCCCTGGCTAATTCCAGTAGGTGACCGTTAACTAAACTCTTCAGCATAAGAGAAGAACACTGTGCTGATTGATAAGGAGCATACCCCACCAAAATCATGTAGACAACTAGCACTTGCATGACAAGGAGCATACCCCACCAAAAGACAAAACCGAAAGGAACAAAAAATAAGATATAACCAGGGACAAGTTAAAGCCAAAAGAAACCAACCCATAAGAAAAATAACATTACCCCAAGGCCTGCCATGAACTAAACCTACATCCTACTAGCCATAGTAAGATAATGAGCACTAAAGGAAAGCAGGGAGCATAGGACCAAAACAAAAAACACAACCTATCAAAATCACAAGCCCAACAAAAAAAAAAAAAAATAGAAGAGAAGATACAAAACGAAACCAACATGAACATAGAAGATCCAAAAGACACCAAGAAGCATAGCTAAATTTTTACTAGAGCTTTAGAATGTGAAGGTCTTCCCAAAGATTAATTGAAATTGTAAATAAAATTTCTTTTATCTTTCTTTTTTTTTTCCTTCCCGAACTAAAGGATAAGACCTTCACCTACGCGACACTTAAATCATTCTCCTCCATCAAACAAAAAGAGAAATAAACATTAGACACTCCAGATCACAAATATCAGCTGACTGAGAGGAAATCTAGTCAAAGTGTTAATTGGATCACCAAATTGTAATTTCAAATGAGGCTTCCCACCATCCAAATCAGCTTCTTTAGAGATAGGGGAAACTTATAAATTAATAATAAACAACTTATTTGGGACATCCATACTATCCATAAGATTCATTGAAGTATTCATAAGGCCTTGAGGAAAAGAATTCCCCCGAGCCTCCAAACTATCACCATTAGAAAGCATATTCACATCATTAATCGAATTATTGATAGTAATCAAATTAGGAGAAATAACTACTTTCTTATTTAAACTATTTGATGCATAAACAACCATAGAATTATCATTCATACCCTTAATAGCCATAATATCATGATCATCATAAGAATAGGCACCATCATAAACATTAACATTCACCACCGCATTGTGTAAATTTTCCACACACTCCTGCACAACATCAGCATAACAAATCATATTTAAGTTTTTTATATCCATGTTATCAACAAGTATGGGGTTGTTGATGCTCAGGGGAATGACATCAAGGTGTGGATGAAGAATACGACACTCCACACTGGAATGGCCTAGGGATTCACAATGAACACAAAATGAAGGGAACACCTCCATCTCATGTTGAACATACCTAATTTTTTTTGGACCAAGCCACACTTGACTAGGGTAGCTTTTTCTGATATCAAGTTCAACCAACACACGAGAAATAGAAGATCTTGATCCAACAACAACAACATTATTGGTTTTTATAGGATGATCAAACAAAGAACCCAAACTGTGAAGAATGTGTGGATAAAATAGATGGGGTCAGAGGTTATGAAATGAAACCCATATTAGGATAATAAGGGGTTCCCCATCAATATCAAAGAATGGAGACCACTTAACAAACTTTATATAAAAGTTATTGACGAAATACAAATGATGTACAAAAACTCTGCAATAATCCAAGTCATTAACCATCTTAATCAGAACATGTTTAGATCAAAAGAGTCACTGAACATTCACCGATGAGTTTCAAGTCAAAGAATCAAGCAAAGGTTTACAAGAAGGAATTTTTTTGATTAAAGAAAAGTTGAATGAGGCTACCAAAGAAAGGATATCCTCCTCTGAAATTTATAGGAAAGGAAAACCATAATGGGAAGTAAATTTAAGGTTAGGAAAATCCACAGAGGAAGAAACCTTGAAAAGGGCATCTAAGAATGAGTAAGATTTCATTTTTACCATTTAAAAAATGAGGATCATTCATCCAATTGACCATCATCCAATCGTACATACTATTGAAGAACGAAAAAAATTGATGAAAAAGCACCCAAAATCCTATGAGAAAGATTAATAGAAAGAGATAAGTACTAGAGAAAGCTTCCTTGAGAGTGAAACAAGCATCGAGCCTACCAACATTGTTGAGGAGAGTGCTTAGAGAAGAAACCCTAGTAGATACAAGAGAGAGGGGAAAGATCACTATCTATGTGTGGTATATGACCCCTTAGACTAGCTACAGATGTTTTAGTTAGGTTGACACTTTACAAAAGGATATTTTTGGTCAAATGATAAATAACTTATTGGGTCAAGTTATTAATCGTTGGCTAGGATGCTTTTGCTTAGAGCATATTTATTTCACTACTTTTTGCACTAGATTAGAGATCTTTTACTTTGTTGATTCCTAACAAACTACCAATAATGTGTATTGTTCATAAATTTCCTATGCATAAAAAAATATTAAAATGCTAATTAAGGCTTTACTTACCAAATGATATTTGTGGTGTAAAGTGTTGATTGATTTTTTGCACTTCTTACAATGTTGTTATTACTCCATATAGTACCTTTATATTCTACTATACTTTTTAGTTTATGAAGCTTCGTACATACAACAAGATAAAAGTAAATTTTCATTAAGAAAATAGATCTTGACCAAAGAGTATCTATCACAATATATTGTAGATGGGTGTACATTTAAACAAGGTGGGGACTGTGGGGTAACAAAAGCTAATAGAAAGAATTAGAAGGTTTAGAGCATGTATATGTAATGCTCAATTACTTTTTTTATTTTCTTCTAGACGTATATATATGTTGATTGTGCAACTATATCATCCTATTGCCTATCCTTTCATAACCATCACAACATCCACTTATGTAGTCTCTTTATAGTTTTTATGTGATTCTTTTTCTCTTTGTTTATTAGTTTATAATTGTCTAGGATATAAATGACTTTATGGTAGGCTCTTAAGATAAAATATTTTATACAAATTTTAATAAATTAATAATCCACTTTTAAATTGATTTTAATTTATTTTTTAAATTAAGGTTTTCTCTAGCCAACTTTCTAATTGAGAAATACTTCTATTATATCTCTTAAATGATGTACAAAGTAGAGCTAGGTAGCGATCAATACTACTAAGTGTTAGCACAAATTTATAATATGGTCTATCAACATGCATATGTGCTTTTTTACTTGAGGATAGATAACTAATATGCGCGCGCGCGCGCGCACACACACACACACACGCCGAGATAGACACAAAACTACCCCACTCAACTTAAAAATTAATTTCCTATAGCTCTATTTTACGATCCATTTTTAAACTATTGCTCTAATACCACAAAGGCTTGTCACACCCCAACTCAATCAGGATAGATCCCATCATGTTAAGCTTTGATAAATAATTCTCAAGATCTAGTTTTTGAATGTTCAAAGTCTCTTCCAATTTTATTTTAAATAAAACCATAGATAACATAGCTACTAAAATATCTAAATACTAAAAAATAAACACATAAATACAATTTCTTTCATTTTATTAAAATAAATATTTACATTACAGTACATGGCTACATTCAAGATCTACATAACTGAAACATTAACTAGCCTTGACTGTACAAAAATCCAAATAGCAAAATACCTATAAACTAAGATTTGATCCTGAACTGCTAATCAACAGCCTCCTTGGCTTTTCCATATCCTAAAAACCATAAGCAACCAATAGTGAGCTATAATAACTCAGCATATCACACAAGCCAATCTAAAATTTAAAATTCTGTTTTATTATAAACTTTGAATATTTAAAAATAGGTGAATAAATCATTGATTATACTGGGAAAAGAAATCAAAGTATAGCAATTATCTTATTTATTTAAATAATAATTTTGAATAGATAACTAATTAAATAATTTATATCACATAGCAATTGATATCATATTTCAATTTATATCATATATCCCGATCTTAGATAGACTTATAGCACCAAAACAACCTCAAAGAGTTATGGCCCCATATATATTTCTTTTATGCTTATAGAACCAAAACAAGCCTGTAAGTACCAGAACATAGCTTATAGCCACTAGAACATGCCTTATAGGCATCATAATAGCCCCTGACCTAGAATCTCAAAGGATTCTGGCCCCTTATAAGTCTTGGCTAATGATTTTCAATCATATTAAAATACATTTCATCATAGAAGCATATATTTCATCGCAATGTAATAGTTAAAACAAAATTAAATATATGTTAGAATTACACAGTATTGTATAATGATGGACAATTGAACTTCCTATTGAGCAAATTTCTCATAATGTTAAAATGTAATCAAATTATAATGGAATGTGTAAAATACTATTTCAAGATATTTATTGAACTACTATGTTATTTTTGAATGTCCAGATTAATCTTTGTTCAATAAAAATCATACAAATTCCAACATACCTAGCATAAAATGTTTAAAAAAAATTCATAATCATATTCTCTATAATATATAACAGTTACATATTGAAAGTTTTCCATTGTAAAGTTCTACTCATGTTTTGCTAAGAAACAAGAATTTTAATAAAAAAATTTGGTGAAATTTCATATTTTTGAAATTAAGATAGGCATAACGCGACCTACCTCTATCCAAACAACTTTTCTAGTAGAGCCGACGGCTAAAAATTGCCTTAGAGGCTAAAAATAAAAAAAATTTCTCTCAAAACTCTCTCATCCTCTGTCCTGCATGTTGTCTGGTTGAATGCAAATGATCCAATTAAATGTAAAATTTTAATATTTAATAAATTCATAATGGCCTAGCACTGCGATACTTAAAGCAGAGTGCTACGGTGCTAAAATCTGTAACAACATGAGAGCTGGTGCCAAAATGTCCTTTCTAATGTCTCGGCTGAGTGCAAATTCGTTTCTCTCCAACACCCAGCGCCACTGTGCTCCAAAAGTGACATTATCATATTTTACAGAAATTTACACACAACACTTGTGACACATTCTAGAGCACATCCAATCGATTTCATACATTAAAACACTCCCAATGATATGCAAATAGTTGAAATACTAAAATGTTCAAAACTTTAAATTTTTGAATCAGGTCAGAACTAGCAAAATTGAATGCTTAGCTTGTAGATGTCTCATCCCTCAAAATTAAAACTACTCCTCTAAGGAAAAAATATATAAGATGGTGGTGAGACCTACAATGCTTTATGCTGCAACATGTTCCATTAAAAGAAAAGCATAAAATTAAGTTAAGTGTTGAAGAGATGAGGAAGCTCAAGTAGATGAGTGGCTTTACTCTTAGAGACATAATGCAAAATGAGTATACACATGAAAATGTTGGAGTGGACCTAGTGGCATATAAGATTAGAGGTAGTTACCTTAGATGGTTTGGTAACATAAAATGTTGGCCTTCTGATGACCCAATATATAAGGGTAGTAGTTGTATTATATCTGGCCTATGTTAAGAAACCTAGAGGTAGACCTTAAAAGACTTGATTAGAAAGTATTATAAATGATATTTTTATAATATATTTAAATGAGAAATTGAATCTTCATAGGACATAATAAAGAAAAAATAATTAATGTAGCCGACTCCATGTTGTGGGATAAAGGCTTGATGTTATTGTTGTCATGTTATTTTAATTAAATTATTTTTTAAACAGAATCTCAAGCTTGTTTTTTCTTTTTTATGTGTGTAATTGGTTGTTTTATAAATTATATACTTGTTACATATAAGATGGATCATAATATATATATATAACTCTCTTTTTATTATTTTCATTTTATGTGCATAGTTATGAATTCTATGTGGTTATGGATTTGCCAAACCTAGATATGACTGATGGGCAGAGTGCTAGTCATGTAGCTACTGTGAATAGTTCCGCCCTAGTAGTTAGTTCAGATACAGTTTCACAGTTTGCTACATTGGTTGCTCAGATGATGAGCGAGACCCAGAATAGAGTTTATGCTGTAAGATCTAAAGATGTAGATAGACATCTAAAAATATTTCTGAGATTGAAGCCTCCAAGATTTGAGGGCACTGTTAAGCCCAGAGCAGCTGAGGACTGGTTAAGAAGGTTGGAAAAGACATTTGATGGTATGCAATGTCCTCCTGAAAGGAAGGTACCATTAGTAGTTTTTCTGTTGGATGGTGATGCAAAGCGCTACTGGATGGGCCAGGAAGAGGAGAAATTCCAAGGTTAACTTAACTCTTTGATTACATGGAAGAATTTTCTGAAGTATTCAGATCTTATTTTGTACCCCCTTCTGCAAGACAACAAATATAGGAGACTTTTCTGAGGTTGGTTCAGGGGAGCAAGATAGTTATGCAGTACAAGGCAGAGATTACTGCCCTGGCAAGATATGCTCCTCAATTGGTCAGTACTTTTGCAGAGAAATATTATAGATTTTTGAGGGTACTATGAGATAGTCTGAGGCAACCCCTAGTATCATTTCATATTTTTTATTTCTCTAAACTTGTGGAGAGAGCTCGACTGATAGAGAATGATCTGATGGCTACTCAGTAGCGGTGGACTGCTAGTAGAAAGAGATTCAATGGAGATGCATCTAACAGTAGTTTTTTTTTTTTGGAAAGAAGAACATATTTGTATCTTGAGACTCCAAGAGGAGTGGACAGTCAGTATCTGATATAGTTTTTGGAAGTGGCAGTATGGCCAGTTCTGGTTTAGTCAATGGGGCAGCTGTGTGCAAAAATTATGGACGGTGACATTTTGGCCAATATTATAGGATGACTGTTCAGTGTTTCAGATGTGGTCATTAAGGACATCATATTGCAGAGTGTCTACAAGCCAGATTTGATCGACGATCTGAGTCCAGATCAGAGAGCTTTGTTAGACCTGCAGGAAGGCCAAATACAGCTCCTCCATGTACTGTTTCTGAAGGATCATCTGGTAGAACTGGTGGTTCAAGTTCTGTGGCAAGGTGACCACCTAGTGGTAATCAAAGGTGTTGCAGATTTGGTTTCATGAATTATGGTTTTTATGATAGCAAACAATACGACTGCCTTTTATCTACTGACTTTTCAGGACTCAAAGAACGGACGGAAATTGGAATTAGCTCAAAACTGGGTAGATTAGGGTTAAGTTAGTCAGTAATTTTCTTTTTTTCCTTTCTTGAGTCAATTGTAAATGTTTAAAGTGAATGATGCTAAGTAACCCTACACACAAACTTGAGAGATTTAGAATTTGTGTTTTTACTCACATCATCCCGAATGATATTTACATCATCCTGGACGATCGAGTTCAAAACAGAAGTTCTAATCAGGACTTCTTAATTAAGGCAGGCGTAATTAACTTATCGGCCTGGACGATACTTATATCGACCAGGATGATATGCTCAATACAGAAAGAAATAGCCGCCATAATTAATTTAGCTATTCTATTTTTTTGGAAATCGGCCGGGATGATCGTGAGATCGGCCTGGACGATATTACACAATTTTGCCTAAATTGATCCAGGAATCAAGGAAGTAATTAAGGATGATTGATACGATCACATCGTCCTGGACGATTACAGGATCGGCCAGGACGATCTATTCAAAAACCCTTAGTTACTTCTGGACGATAACTATCGGCCAGCTCGAATTCATGGAGATGCTCTGGATGATTTTCCTATGATTTGAACTAATCGTCTGGGACGATCGTGAGATCGGTCTGGATGATCAAGCATTTTTTAATCATCCATATCATCTTTAGGGCGATGTTCTGGCCAATCGTATATGTTTTGAACAAATTGTACCGGACGATATTATTATCGGCATGGACGATACAGTTGGCAACTTGGAATTATTAAGCTCCTTTGAATCTCTTCTATTTAAGAGCTCTTGTCCAACATTTTTGAATATCTTTGGCTGATGTCTTGACCTGAGAAAACCTAAAGGAGAGAGAGAGGATCTTGTGAGGGAGTTCACAAGGGTTGCTCCAAGCATTGTTCAAGTTCTTCTTCCCTAGATTCTCTTATACTTGGAAGGGTTGGGAGAGGTAGGCTTCAATAATAGATCAAGGTTCTCTGCCTGCTTCAGGAGGAAGAAAAATGAGTTGGGTTCTCTGCCTTGTTGGGTGTGGTAAAAAGGAGGTGTTTTGAAAGGGCTTCTCCGCCTAGCTATGGGGGCTAAAGGAGAGTCACGTTGGTAGTGCAATTCTCGAAGGGCACCTCCGGGGAGTGGACGTAGGTCAAGTTGACCGAACCACTATAAACCCTTGTGTTCTTTTTACTGCTTCCGCACTTTAATTTTCTGCACTTAATTTTCCGTGGTGATTTTGGTTTGTGATATTTATTCTTGGTTTTAAAGAATTTTTAAAAATACCAATTCACCTCCCTCTTGGTTAGCCTCGGGACTAATTCATATGGCCTAACATCCCTAACAAACTTTCAAGTGGTATCAGAGCGGGATATATAAAATAAAGTTTGAAAACTTTTTGAATTTTGATCCATGGCTAACTTTGGGAATCATAATAAAACTGAAGGATATTATATTACACGACCTCCCTTGTTTGACAACCTTCCTTTTGATTTTTGGAAAACTCGCATGTTTTTTACAATCAACTGACTATCGCATGTGGATGCTTATTAAAAAAGGATATTCTCCACCTTCTCATGAAATTAACGGAATTAAAACTAAAGTTGCTTTTACTGAATGGACTACCGATGAAAGAGATTTAACTCAATTGAATGCGAAGTGTTTGAACTATTTTTTTTGTGCTTTAAAGCCTGAGGATTACATGCGTGTTTCTACTTGCTCTACTGGAAAAGAGATTTGGGATAGGTTGTGCATTACTTATGAAGGAATCAATGAAGTAAAATAATCTCATTTGAATATTCTCTTTCATGACTACAAACTTTTTCATATAAAACCTTCTGAATCAATTTCTGATATGTATACACGGTTCACTCAAATTGTAACTTCTTTGCATGCCTTAAGAAAAGAACTTTCAAACTTTGAAAAAGTGAACAAGATTTTGAGATGCTTGCCTTCGTCTTTTGATGCTAAAATCACTGCAATCACTGAATCTAAGGATTTAAATACTTTCTCGATTGATAACTTACTTGGCTCACTCATTGCTAATGAGCAAGGGGTGAATCAAAAAAATTTTGATGCAGGTGAGAAAAAGAAAGAGAAAACAGTGGTACTGAAGGCGTACAAATCGGACTTTGACTCTTCCAGTTCTGAAAGAGATGACTTTGCCTAAATCACAAGGCAATACAAAAACTTTCTAAGGAAGAAGCACAAGAATCATCAAAATTAGAGAAAAGGTTAGTATAATAAATATCCTAAAGGATTGTCTTATGTGGTTTATTATGAATGCAGGAAGCCAGGACACGTGAAAGAAGATTGCCCTACACTTAAGACGCACACAAGCAAGGAAAAGAGTGAGGAGAAATCCAAGTTTAGAAAAGGCAAAAAGAGACTCCAAAAGGCATTTTGGGCGGATTATGCATCAGATTCATAAGAGATGGAACCAGAAGATGAGACAACAAACTTGTGCTGAATGGCAAATGATAATCTTGATCAAGAAGAGATATGTGAACTTTCCTACGATCAACTTGTTGAAATTTTTGAAAAAAATCATGCATCACATAGGAAACTTAAGAAAACACATACTAGCTTGAAATTGGAATTTTTGAATTTACAAAAAGAGCATGAAGTTATTCTCAAAGATCTTTCTAAGATTGATTCAAATCACATGACTCTACTTGATGAATTTGATGAGTTAAATAAAAAGCATTATGAATTAATTGAAGAGCATGAGTCACTAAAAGTCACACACACATCACTTGAATCTAATTTTAAGAATTCGAAAGAGATGAAAAAAAATTTGAGGATTAATAATGATACTTTAAAATGTTCTAACTTGAGAATTCAAACTGAATTGGATACATTTAAGAAAACTAGGATGACAACAACACTTGATCAAAAGCCAAAACCTAGGAAGAGGCATTATAATTAAAGCCATTTAAGGAATCCTTTTCCAGGTGTTAGATATTTTTCATGTGGCTTGCTAAGACACATCTCACACACTTGCTCTGTTCACCATAGTACATATTGGGTGTGGAGAATAAAGGTGCATGATTTACAACATACCACACATGCATTGCATCCTACTTTTTATAAGAAGGGACCCAAACCTATTTGGGTTCCTATATCTGACATTTGGTAATTTTGAAGGTGGGCTCTCACAAAATCCCTCGTGAGAGTATGTGGTACCTGGATAGCAGATGCTCTCGACATATGACTGGTGATGCCAATCAATTTGTTATGCTGGAGTCCATGATTGGAGGCAAGGTTACTCTTAGAGACAATACCACCAGGAAGGTGGTAGGCTCAGGTATAATTGGTAATTCCAAGAATCTTATGATTGAAAATATTTTTCTTGTAGATGGATTAAAGCACAACCTGCTCAGCATCAGTCAACTCTGTGATAATGGCTTCATCGTGCAATTCTTTGCAAATTCATGCATTATGAGTTTAAGTAACAATACTATTTTGCAGGGAAAAAGGATCAACAACGTGTACATGCTTGATTTAAATAACATTGAATGTGGTGCATCATTTTACTTACAAATTGTTGTTGATGATTCATGGTTATGGCACAGGATACTATGTCATGCAAGTATGAAAATCCTTAGGAAAGTGACCAAAAAAGACCTAGTTAGAGGTGTCCCCAAACTCAAGTTTTCAAAAGACCACCTTTGTAATGCCTACCAACTAGGAAAGTAAGTCCACTCCACTTTTCACCCCACTAAGGTCATTAGAACCTCTAGACCTTTAGAAGTCCTTCACATGGATTTGTTTGGACCCATTAGCACTGCCAGCTTGGGAGAAAAGTCTATGATTTGGTGATTGTTGATGACTACTCGAGGTTTACTTGGACTAGATTTCTTACACATAAAAATGAGTCTTTT
>NW_021320138.1:1186938-1193953 GCF_001605985.2 Dendrobium catenatum | reverse complement strand
AATCTTTTGTGACAACACTAGTGCCATATGCATCTCTAAAAATTCTATCCAACATTTAAGGACTAAGCACATTGACATTAGACATCACTTTTTTAGAGATCATGTGACCAAGGGAGACATTGATTTACACCATGTGACAACTAAAAATCAAATAGCTGACATCTTTACTAAACCATTGGCCTTCGACACTTTCAGCTCTCTAAGGACCAGATTGGGTGTTATTAACATAAACGCATGAACTTGATCTTTTACTCAATTTCTTTTGCTTTTGATTTATTTCTTTTATTTACTTTTCGGTTTGTTCTTTGCTTTCTTTTCTTCTCTTTTCCTTATTTTTAGTTTTTATTTGGTTTGTTTTACTTTATTTTTTCTTGAACTTGTTTTTCAAAATCATCGCTGAAATGATATCGTATGTCTTGTCCTTGCCTTTTGAAAGTTTGTAGTCAATGTATTACATCTCTTAATCTATTAGATGGTAAAAATATACCGTTGATTGCGTCTCTTTCTCTAACCTATATTAGTGGCACAGTTTTCTTTTCTAATAAAAAAATCTATCTCAATTTAACGATTATGTATGAAATTAAGATCTTTTCTAACCTTGCTAACGCAAATCTATCTTGTATTTATAATGATTAAAGTCTTTTTATCACATCAAAATTTCTTGTTACTCTTGTCATTGGTTATCGATTCTGTTTTGTGAATAATTCTTCTCTATGTTAGAGAGAGAGAGCTCCTATTCTCTAATATCTAGAAGATATACTCATAACTAAGGATTTTTTAAGAGATTATAAAAGAGAATAGAGCTTGTAAAAATAAATAAATTTTTTGGCCAATGATGCCAACAAAAGATGCGTAATGATGCCAAATTGAAAAAAAAATCAAAAAGTAAAAGATGCGCAAAGAATCAATCAATTGACAAGAGGTATAAAATGAGCCCCCCAATAGCAGGCTATCTTCTCCTTTCAAATATTTTAAAACTTAGAAGATTTCATGTATCAAAGGCTAGATTTTGAGTATTTTGCGATTGTGACAAATTTACTTTGGTACATTATTCTATAAGATTTTTTTTTTCTGAAATTAAGTGATGAATGGATTTTTTTTCATACCCAATTGAATTTTTGAGATTAGATCCTTGATTTCCAAGATGATTCTACCCTAAAAGAAAGTCTGAGCTAAGGGTAACATGATCAGATATTATACTATTTTGTGGATTTTTTTATGTTGATTCATTAGCTCATAAATTTTTAAAATCAATCACATGGAATACTTCATCTTGTTCATGCCTTGGTTATAAAAAAAAAAATTGTTTACTTTGTTTCTTGCTTTCCTCCTCCTTTTTGAGATGTTAAAAGGGGGAGTAGTAGGGTTGCATGTTAGTAGGGTTGCATGTTTGAACTTTTATTCTGAATTTTTATTTTACACTACTATTTTTGAAATAATCGTCGGAGTGTTTGCCATCATCAAAAAAGGTGGGAATTATTGCAGATTTGGTTTCATGGATTATGGTTTTGATGATAGCAAACAATACGACTGCCTTTTCTCTACTGACTTTTCAGGACTCAAAGATCGGACAGAAATCAGAATCAGCTCAAGACTGGGTAGATTAGGGTTGAGTCAGTCTGTAATTCTCTTTTTTTTTGTTTCTTGAGTTAATTTTAAATGTTTGAAGTGACTGATGTTAAGTAACACTACACACGCACACTTGAGAGATTTAGAATTTGTGTTTTTACTCACATCATCCGGGATGATATTTACATTGTCTTCGAGATCGAGTTCAAAACAAAAGTTCTAATCAGGATTTCTTAGTTAAGGTTGCCGTAATTAACTTATCGGCCTGGACGATACTTTTATCGTCTAGGACGATATGCTCAATATAGAAAGAAATAGCCTCCATAATATATTTAGGTATTCTGTATTTTTGGAAATCAGCCGGGACGATTGTGAGATCGCCCTGGATGATATTACACAATTATGCCTAAATTAATCCAGGAATCAAGGAAGTAATTAAGGATGATTGATACAATCACATTGTCTCGGACGATAGCAGGATCGGCCAGGACGATCTATTCAAAAACCCTTAGTTACTCTTGTATGATAACTATCAGCCAGCTCAAATTTAGGGCGATGCTCGGGATGATTTTCCTCTGATTTGAACTAATCGTACAGGATGATCGTGAGATCAGCTTGGACGATCAAGCCAATTTTCAATTATCCAGATCATCTTCATGGCAATGTTCTGGCCGATCGCCTGTGTTTTGAACTAATCATACAAGATGATATTAGTATTAACCTGGACGATAAAGTTAGAAACTTGCAATTATTAAGCTCTTTTGAAGCTCTTTTATTTAAGAGCTATTGTCCAACATTTTTGAAGATCTTTGGATGCTATCTTGACCTGAGAAAACCTAAAAGAGAGAGATAGGGAGAGAGAGAGAGAAAATCTTGTGAGGGAGAGCTTGTGAGGGAGTTCATAAGGGTTACTCCAAGCATTGTTCCACTTCTTCTTCCCTAGATGCTCTTGTCCTTGGAAGCGTTGGGAGAGGTAATCTTCAGCAATTGATCGAGGTTCTATGCTTGCTTCAGCAGGAAGCAAATAGAGTTGGGTTCTCTGCCTTGCCGGGTGTGGCAAAAAGGAGGTGTTTTATAAGGGCTTCTCTGGCTAGCTGTGGAAGCTAAAGGAGAGTCACGTTGGTAGTGCAATACTCAGAGGGCGCCTCTGGAGAGTGGATGTAGGTCAAGTTGATCGAACCACTATAAACCTTTGTGTTCTTTTTACTGCTTCCACACTTTAATTTTTCGCACTTATTTTTTAGTGGTGATTTTGATTTGTGATATTTGTTCTTGGTTTTAAAATTTTTTTAAAAATACCAATTCACCCCCTCTTGGTTAGCATCAGGACTAGTTCATAGGGCCTAACATCCCTAATGAACTTTTAAAAGGAAGCCTAGTAGTTCTATAGCTCCAGCTCTAGCTCAGCCACTTGTTTACATTTTGAATTAGGAAGAGGCTCGAGATACTCCAGATGTGGTGACAGGTATGATTTATATTTCTGAACATCCCTGTCGTGTTTTGTTTGATTCTGGAGCTTGTTATTTGTTTATTTTCGAGCACTATTTTGATGCTTTGCAACTGGCTTTCGTTACGTTACCTGTTTCGCTTTCTATTATTTTGCCGGCTGAAAATAATTTAATAGCCCAAAAGTTTTGTTTATGTGTTATTGAAATTTCTGGAAAGAAGTGGAAGTCCTATTTGATTTTGCTGCCAATTTCTTCATATGATGTTATTTTGGGTATGAATTGGCTGAGTCTGTATGAGGCTCAGATTGATTATCTGAAAAAGCAAGTTATATTATTTATTGATGGTGAAAGATGGGTATTTCAAGGATTAAGAGGTGTTTTATCCTATTTGATTTCTATTTTGGAAGTAAGAAGACAGTGGAAGAAGGGTTGTATGGTGATTTTGGCATCAGTTTGGGATATGAATATAGATATGGGTTCTATTTTTGATATCCCACTCATACAAGATTTTTTAGATGTTTTCCTGAGGAGTTAGTTGGTTTACCTCTGGACAGAGACGTTGAGTTTTGTATTGATGTATTTTCGGGTACAGCTCTAATATCTAAAGCTTTGTACAGGATGACAACAAAAGAACTTACGGAGTTGAAAGTCCAGTTTTAGGAGTTGGTGGATAGAGGATTTGTTCATCCGAGTGTCTGACCCTAGGGCACACATATTTTATTTATGAAGAAGAGGGACAGTACAATGCGTATGTGTGTTGATTACAGAGAATTGAATAAAGTCACAATCAAGAATAAGTATACATTACAAAGGATTGATGATCTGTTTGATCAACTTACTGGATCTTATGTATTCTCAAAGATTAATTTAAGATCTGGTTACAATCAGGTGAAGGTAAGAGAAGCAGATGTGATGAAAATAGCTTTCAGTACTCGGTACGGGCATTACGAGTTTTTGGTTATGCCATTTGGGGTAACCAATGCACTAGCTATTTTTATAGACCTAATGAACAGAGTATTCAAAGATTATCTTGATCAATTTGTGATCGTCTTCATAGATGATATTTTGATATATTCTGCTTCTGAAAAAGAGCATCCCAGACATTTGAGAATTATGTTGGAGGATCTGAGATGATACCAGTTGTATGAAAAATTCTCCAACTGTGAATTCAAGTTGAAAAACATTTCTTTTCTGGGAAATGTAATAAAGTGAAGGTATTTATGCCGATCCCTAGAAAATTCAAGCAGTTGTTAATTGGCCAAGGCCTACTACAGTGTTTAGGATACATAGTTTCTTGGGCATGGCTGGTTATTATAAAAAAATTGTGAAGGGATTTTCTCATATATCTACACCTTTGACGAGATTGACTCAGAAGTTACTAGCTTTTGTTTGGACACCAGAGTGTGAAGCTAGTTTTCAAAAATTGAAGAATTGTTTGACTTATGCTCCAGTGTTAGCACTTCCCTTTGGTACGGAAGGATTTCAAGTATTCAGTGATGCTTCACTGAAAGATTTGAGTTGTGTTCTAATAAAGTATGGTCGGATATTAGCTTATGCTTCAAGACAGTTGAAACCACATGAAAAGAACTACCCGACGCATGATTTAGAATTGGCTGCTGTTATATTTGCTTTGAAGATTTGGCATCATTACTTGTATGGTGTTAGGTGTGAGATCTTCATGGATCATAAGAGTCTGAAGTATATATTCACTCAAAAGGATCTAAATTTAAGGCAAAGAAGATGACTTGAGTTGATCAAGGATTATGATTTGACTATTCAGTATATGCCTGGTAAGACTAATGTGGTGGCAGTTGCTCTGAGCAGGAAGTCTTCTGGATTATCATGTTTACAGCTCATTTCTGATGAGTATCTGATACAAGATATGAAAAGATTACAATTGGAGGTTTTATCTCCTACTGATTCTGGAATAATAACTAAGATGATTTTTCAGCCCTCTGTGGAAGAAAAGATTCATGAAGGCAGAAGTCAGATACAGAATATTTGAAGTTAATTGATCAGATCAAATCTGGTAAGAAACCTGAATTATGAATATTTGATTATGGTATTATTGTTTGTAAGAATAGGCTGTGGATTCCTATGTCTGGAGATATAAGGAAAGTGATTCTACACAAATTTCATTATTCAGGCTATACTATTCATCCAGGAAGTGGTAAGATGTACGGAGATATGAAAAGCTTATTTTGGTGGCTTGGAATGAAAAGGATATGCCTGCCGGTTAGTGAAGGTAGAACATCAGCTATCGGGAGCTCTTCTCCAGTTATTGCCTATCCCTGAGTGGAAGTGGGAAGTGATAACAATGGATTTTGCTATGGGATTCCCTAGATCAAGGCAAGGACATGATGCGATTTGGGTGATTATTGATTGATTGATGAAGTCTTCTCATTTTCTTCCGATCAAACAGACGAATCCAGTGAATAAGTTACCTTAGATTTATGTTAAAGAAATTATTAGATTAAACGACATGCTGAAAGTGATTGTATCTGATCGGGATGGCCAATTTACTTCCAGTCTTTGGAGAGTTATTTAACAAGGTTTGTGTTTGAAGTTGCATTTTAGTACGGCTTTTTATCCACAGACTGATGGATAGTTTGAGAGGACTATTCAGGTACTAGAAGATCTTTTGAGATTATGTGTTATGGATTTTGGAGGCAGTTGGGAAGATCATATCCCAATGATAGAATTTATATATAATAACAGTTATCAATCAAGTATTGGTATGACACCGTACGAAGCTCTGTATGGTAGAAAGTGTAGAACTCCTTTGACTTTGACAGAAGTGAGAGATAGACAAGTGATGGGTTCAGCTTTTGTAGATGATACTATAATGAAGATCAATCTAATTAAAGAAAGGTTGAAATCTGCACAAAATAGATAGCAGAAGTATTATAATTAGAAGCACAGACTGGTTGAATTTCAGATTGGAGACTTTGTGTATGTCAAAGTCAGTCCTATGAAAGGTTTTAGTATATTTGGAAGAGTGAGCAAACTCAATCCAAGGTATGTCGGACCTTTTAATATCATTGAAAGGGTTGATAATTCTGCTTACAGGTTGTTATTGCCTGATCAGATGTCTAATATACACAATGTGTTTCATGTATCCTCTTTGAGAAAATGGATATCTGATTCTGGAAAGAAACTTTCTGCTGATGATATTGAGGTTTAGGAGAATCTACAATACAGAGATGAACCTGAAAAGATTTTGGCATTTGATGTAAAGAAGCTGAGAAGTAAACATATTCCTATGGTTAAGGTTCAGTGGAAGCATAGAACGGCAAGAGAGGCTACTTGGGAAAAGGAATCGGATATGAGACATTTGTATCCAAGCCTGCTCTGACTTAGTTTTTCTTTGGGAATGTCAAGGACAACATTTTTCTTAAGGTGGGAAGATTGTGAAAACCCATAAACTTTCAACTTATGTTTTTGGAAAAATAGAATTTTTTTTGTGCTGTTAGTACGGACGAACCGTTTGTCCGAACTGAAGAAAATGTTGAAAATCTGTATGGTTAGTCTGTACGAACTGTCTGGATGAACTAAGTAAAGTGTAGGTTCATCTGGACAAATAGAACAAAAAATTTTACCCGAGAACATCGTCCAGGGACGAAAGTCAGATATCGTTGGTACGATCTGTGTCCAGAGGAGATCGTCCCGGGACGAACGAAGAGCATCGTCTGGATGACTGAGTTCATTATTTAGATGATTTAAGATATTTTTGAAGAGAGAGAAAAGTAGGAGAGAGAAAAAGGAGGAAAAGAGGAAGAAATCTACGTTTTGAGCATCTTCAGTTCATTTTCGTCCGTCGTCGTAGTTGGGAAAGTTGATCGACTCGAGGTAAGGCACATTATGCCTTTCTTAATTTTCAAAAATATGATTTTTGACAGATTTTCTGTTTAAAAATTTGTTTCCGTTAACGAAAAATCGGTATAACTTTTACCGCGTAACTTTTGGTATATTGTAGAGATTGTAATTTTACACGTTTT
>NW_021320138.1:1130210-1185723 GCF_001605985.2 Dendrobium catenatum | reverse complement strand
TCTCTCTCTCTCTCTCTCTATATATATATATATATATATATATATATATATACAGGAAAATTGTCGCTCACCGACAAATTTTTTCGATGTAATTGGAAACTTTTTTGGCGGAATTTCAATGTTCTGCAGGACTTTTTTCTATCGGTATAAGCTGCATATGAAACACAATTCGTCTGTACTTTTTCCGCTAGCAATTTTTAGGGGTTTTCCATTTTGCATTTGGCGACGGTCGGAGCAGCGACTTCCACAAAATAGCCACTAGAAATTTTCCGCGGTATTTCCATCAGTTTGGTCGCCGGTATTTTCCAGCTGTCTACCCGTGGAAAAACCGTCGGAAATCTCCGATGATTTCTTGATTATTCTGGTGACGTCTCATTCATCTAATATTGATGTTTCCGACAGTTAGGCCGCCAGAAACATGTAGCAAGGTAAAAAAATTGACAACCTCTTCATTGTCTGCAAACTCCTACACAAACAAAATAAAATTCACTAACATGCAGTATTTACAATCAACACATACTAAAAGAGTTGAAAACTTAAAGTTCAAAATAAACAAACTTTAAACATAATAAAACATAAGTCTAACAGCATGAAAACTTAAACTTCAACATAAACAAACTTTAAAATATAAAGTTCAACTACAAAAAACCAGCTCACATCAACACGACCTCAAAGATAAACTTGTTCTTCAATGTCTAACAAATCCTTCAACATTAATTTAAATCTAATCATCTTCTGTCTCATTGCTGCACTCTAATCAATGCACAAGCTCATGATCCTTTTTCTTCTCATTTTTTGGCTCTATATGATCGCAGCTCTGCCTGCATCTTAGCATGCATTTGTCTCATCTTCTCTATCTCTTTTATCTACCAGCAACCCTTTGGCTAATAATTTCTTCAACTCCACTAGCATCATAAAATGCTCAGATTGATGAACCACTCTCAATAGCACATCCCTATGAACTTAAGAAATAAGCATCCCCTTCTGTCATCCTCCAACAGCTTCTAACCACTACTGGGTCATTCTTGAAGATGATTTCTCATTAGTAGATGATTGATCCTCCTGAAGTAGTATAAAATTATCCTATGAGAATAAATCCATAAAAATAGATTTTTATTTATTTTTTATTATTACTCAAAAAATAAGAGTACACGTTTTAGATATCTTGGATCTATTGTTCAGAGTGATGGTGAAATAGATGGGGATATTATCAGCAGAATTCAAGTTGGATGGTTGAAGTGGAGGAATGCATCGGGCTTGTTATGTGATAGAAATGTACCCCTCAAACTTAAGGGAAAATTCTATAAGATGGTAGTGAGGCCTGCAATGCTTTATGGTGCCGAATGTTGGCCTTTAAAAGAGAAGCATAATACTAAGTTAAGTGTGGCAGAGATGAGGATGCTCAGGTGGATGAGTGGCTTTACCCTTAGAGATAAGATACGAAATGAGCATATACGTGAAAAGGTTGGAGTAGCTCCAGTAGAAGATAAGATTAGAGAAAGTCGCCTTAGATGGTTTGGTCACATAAAACGGCGGCCTTGCGATGACCCGGTTAGGAGAGTAGAGGTATTAGATTTGACTTATGTTAAGAAAGGTAGGGGTAGACCTAAAAAGACTTGGTTAGAAAATATTAGGAATGACCTTTCTTTATTAGATTTAAACGAGAATTTGACTTTTAATAGGACACAATGGAGAAAAAGGATTCATGTAGCCGACCCCACGTAGTGGGATAAAGGCTTGATGTTGTTGTTGTTGTACTCAAAAAATGATACCCACATGAGATTTTCTCGCCTTCTCATCAACCCACTAATGATAAACTTGATGTTGGTGAGTCCACACATGCAGTTTTAATTGTGTCGGCTGTCAAGTACCAAGATGCTTTTATGCAAATAAATAACATAGTTAAAACAATGTACATATATTAGTGAAACTAATTAAAATAATCTTTTATCAATCATCATCTATGCTTAGTATGAGGCACTGAATCATCCATATGAAGAGAGATTTTTAAATCCCCACTGTAAAATGCCCTATTCTACTTATTCTGCTCTCTCAATTTGATGAACTCAGGGCTTGCCCAAGTTTTGGTCAAATCAGCCCACACGCCATTACAAATCCATAATTGACGCTCCCTAGATATTCTAATATATGTGAGCATGTCCCTAAGACAAGTAGAGCCTCTTATTAAGAGAGTTGCTACTTAGCGTTTTGCATGCTTTATATTCTTGCAACTTGTTATTTTGATGATTCCAAATATTATTGTATTGATTATTAATTTCTCCTAACACATTTTAGAAGAAGTGTTTTTTCTCTTGTGTGTACTAATATTTCAGAGAAATCATACTCCAGATTGTTGAAGACTTCAAATAAAGATCTGATTATAATATTTTGTATTTTAGAGTCTGTATTTTGTTCATTTTTTAGTCAGAGAGAGTGTGATTGTAATTGAGTAACTAAGCACACACACACTAGAGGAGAACTTTAAAAGACAAAATTTCTCATACTGATCGTACAGGATGAACCATGTTCGTACGGGACGATCAGGTCAGTTATACCCCTTAGAGAGCAATAGAACGAACAAAAAGTAGAAAAAAATTTTCTAAGTCTTGATCGTCCAGACAAATTTACCCATTTATCCCTAGACGATCTCCTCTGGATTCTCACTTTGCACTGTTCATCCAGACAAATTTTCCCATTCATCCCTGGACGATGTCCTATGGATTCTCACTTTATAATGTTCGTCCAGACGAAATATCCCATTTGTCCCTAGACGATGTCCTCTAGATTCTGACTTTGTACTATTTATCTAGACGAAATATCCTATTCGTCCCTCGACGATGTCCTCTGAATCCATGACTTAATTAATCGTCTAGACGAATTGTTCCAATCGTCTCAGGACGATGTTCTCTAGACATATAACTTGAACTAATCATCCAGATGAATTTATATCTTCGTCCTAGGATGATGTCCTCTATTACTTAAACTTTTGGACCATCCTGCAGTTATCTTCCAATGAAGTCTGGAAATAACTGTTCGTACCGGACGAACAATATTCATACAGGATGATGATCGGGTATGAAGTCATTTAGTAGCAATGTACATTGAGTTCATACGCAACAGATTTTACACTATTCGTACTTACGAATTACGATCGTACGGGACGATCGAGTACGTGCAGAATTGAAAATTTGTAGTTTTTGGATGATTTTTCGTGTATCCAATTAAAACTGTCCTGTAATCTTTTTGCCCGCTGGTCTTCATGTAAACTGAAGAGAGATTGAAGGAGAGAGTTTGAGAGAGTGTTTAAAAGAAATTTCTTACTACTGGAGCATGAAGTGTTCACTTGATACTCAAAGGTAAGGATAGTCGGTTGTGAATTATTATTACTTCACTCTTTTCTCTTGTTCTTCCAGATTTCTCGTAAGAAGATCTTGTCAAGAAGATCCAGTTCTCTACCGACACTCGAGGAGTGTGAATAGCGGGAAGGTTCTCTGCCTACACTTGGAGAAGTGTGAAAGGATAAAGGGTTCTCTGCCCACACTTGAAGAGTGTGAAAGGACGAAAGATTCTCTGCCTACACTTAGAGAGTGTGAACAGCGGGAGGTACTCTACCTACACTTGGAGGGTGTAAAAAGACGACAGTTCTCTGTCGCACCAAGTAGTGGTGAAAGAGAGTTTTTGTGAAGGCTTCTCCACCTTGCTATGGGGGCAAAAGGAGAGACACTAATTGGTAATAGTGCAATACTTGAAGTGGGAGACTTCAGGGAGTGGATGTAGGTCGTGTTTGACCGACAACTATAAATCTTGTGTCTTTTTATTTTCCGCTGCTTATTTACTTTACTATTTCTGTGTGATTTGTGGTTGAAAAATCCTTTTTAAAAACTTCATTAAAAAGTTTGAATCGGTTTAAAATCTTAAGAGGGAAATTTTTTTAAATTACCAATTCATCCTCCATCTTGGTTAGCCGCTGGGACATAAACTTAGGTATAACAACCTAATTCATAATTAACAAGTCTCAACACCTCTTTTTTCAAAATTAATTTTGATCCTCAAACATTGCTTATGAAACCATTTAAAATCTTTCTGTAAAATATTATCATAATAAAAAATATTAATACAAATATAATTGTAAATGTTAAGTAATGTCAAATAAATAGATCTAAAATTCTCTAAACCACATATCCCTATATTTTTTTAGCATTTTCTTCCACGATAAGTAAGGAGCATCATATTTTCTTCGTATTATGTAATGAATCTTATGGGTGGTTTGCCTTGCAGGGTTAAAGATGTAGGTAATTATTTTTTTCACTTACATAACATATCAATTTATAATAACTTTACACAATAAAATGGACTTATGTATCACCCTTAGGATCTATATAAATATGCTTATCCTCTATTTTTGTAGTCTCCCCAACCCCAACTTCTGCTTCTTTTGATGATCTACCCTATTCTAGCTGCACAGGAGGTGGATAATAATAGTGGTGATGATAAGGAGGATAAGGGTAGGTTGATGGAACTGTTTGTGATATTGGTGGGGGATAATATAGATAGAGGAGCTGCATTTGTCTAATGTAAAGATGGAAATTAAGGATTAGTGGAAGTACCAAGTATGGGTGGTACTCTAACAATAGGTGGATTTGTTTGTCCCTAACCCTTCTTAGTGGGGGACGAATGTTGACTCCCCGATGGTGGTGATGACACTCTTGACGTTGGTGGAATTGTCTGCCCCCACCTTAATCACTCTATTTAGACCAGTTGGTCCAATACTTAACTTCTTACTATTACGACTAAACATTACTGTAATGGATCTACGAGGAGGCTCTTCACCTGAAGCCATCTGAATTAAAAAAAAACAATTAGTTTATATTTCATGAAATTAAAGTAACATTATAATTATAATAAATATGCATAATTATAAATGAAGATATAACAAATATGAAGATTATAATAATTAAAAAAAGTAATAATTTTTATATTTGACCTACTTGTTATTGGTAAACATTCATTTAATTACAACTTTGGTTGATACAATATTAAATACATTGAAATAAATTTGATCATTTAATCTATAAGAACTATTTTTAATCAAAAATACCTTAAGTCCTCTTTAAGGTATCTTCACTTTCTTCATCGTTCTTACTTGAAGAGCTCGTCAAACTATCCACATCCTCTAATTGCATTTTAGCATTAGGCAAAGAAGCATCAATAACATCAATTTCAATAGCCCTATAATATGACATATCATCCTCTTGATGTGTTGTAGCTATGATGTATTATTGGTCAATAATCCATCGTGCTTTAGTTTTTATGACAGCTACTAAATCTTGCTTATCTTTGCGATCATTGGAATTTTTATTAAAATAAACTTACAACTTGACTTGCTAATATAAATGGATCAAACTTCATATATCTTCTACTATGTTTTACCTCTACTAAACCATACCAGAATGAACCCTTGTGCCTTATTCGACACATGAACGTACCATTGACAGTTGAACAAACATACAAGAGTCTTATATTCTCTTGGGTACTTCAGCTAAAGAACCTCATTAAGAATATCATAATAAACATACTCGTCTTCTTCATGGTATTTCCTCTAACACAAACTCCATAATTTTCAATTTCTCTTACTTCACTCAATGACTTGGAATGAAATCTAAACCAGTAACTATATAAATTGGCCATGTGTTTGCTTTTCGTATTGGGCCATATGCTAGTGCTTGCGACTCTTTATCGAAGACCTTGTTACGGGGGTCATTAACCACAAAAAAGTAAAAAAAAAATTAGGGCTTCTGATATTTATTAAGATGCAAATTAATGAAATAATATAGATTATAATCACATAAGATCTAAACCATGATAAAAATTCATTTGTTATAAGTTACTAAGCTACTGCAGTATTTGTTGGAGGCAAACTATTACAAAATACCTGGTAACATATCATCCAAATTATACTTAAGAATTACAAATTAATATAATTTCGTATGCACATTGCGGAAAAACTTATTCTAAGATATATTAGACTTCATGGCAGTTTAGTAGCATATATAAAGTTACTATTTTGATTACAAAATTTCCAAGGAATCTTCCTCGATCCTCTTAAAGCTTTTTCGCTTAGTTTAGATGATCATATGTATTAGAAAAGTCTAAGCTCAATCAATGGATTCGATATATAATATGGTAACGGACATAATATAATTGAAAGGAGCGCTTTCATAATTATGTGATAGTCATGATGACTTTAGTCCAAATAATATCTAGATTTTAGGCCTACATATCGGCTCAAGTTTGATCCATAGCAATCACTAATTTTAAACTTGAAACCACAAACATATTGATTTTTTTTGTTCTAATGTAAATGAGAATGATGCTTTGGGATTCATTATTCTACCGTCGTTATTTGTTAATAGCTCTAGATTTCCTAACAAGTAGTACTCTTTAATGTATATTCTAGCTTTCACATTATACTTACTCTTGCATTAAACATTCATAATTGTTGTTGCTTGTTGCTCTTTTTTTACATCACTATCTTTTTTATAGTGGTTTTGTTGTATCTTTTAGATAAGTATGGCTCATTTTTTGTTGCTGCTCTTGTAGCTTCACTCATATTTTCTTTTTCATTGCAACTTTTTACACATGTAACCTCAATTTTCATTAATGAAATGGGCTTTGCCCCTAATTTCCTCAAAAAAAAAAAAAAGTTAGAACATGACTGAGAAGCTCTTGATTGGTTGAGCGAGAAGAGAGAAAGAATCCAAATGATGGCGGGCCTAAACAACGGCAGCATAATTTGTTCATACAAAAGGAATATAATTTTCTTTTTTAGATTATTGTTTCAAAGATTTATTTATTCAAGAAAATTTTCTTATTTATTTTTGTGACCGACAACCAATAAATTGTGATGTATTTGACTCAAATTCTGAACGTTAAGGAAATAACCTTCTCCTCTAATCACTAGGCCACCAATCCTTTCATTTTTTTCTACAAAATTTGCTCAACATTTTTAAACTAATATTGTTGATGTATTATATTTAGCAAATTCAGCCAAAAATTCCTTAATGACATCAACTAGCGTCGAGGATAGGTAGTTAGTAGTAGGTCATCTAAGTAGATTAATTTTTTTGACAGAAATAGCTATGAAGTAATGATTAGTTATTAGTAAATATTATTAATTAAATTTTATCTATAAATATAATGAATTAAGAAATTATAAATATGTACTTTTGGATAAACCTAAAATGAAAAAAATCCACATTTAATCTATATATATATATATATTGAGAGTTTTAATTTTTTTATTTATTTATTTGTTTGATAAAGTGTGGCTGCACGACTGTGTAGGCTTAAGCTGCAATTGGTGTGTTCTTTTGTGTAGCTATGTAAGCCTAGCAAGTAGATATAGTTGTAGACGTACCTTTTTTGGCCAGCCCAACTTAGTGGGCATATGATTCAATATGGGCTCAATCCAATTGAAAAGTACCGAGGAATGGGCTCAACCCAATTATGGAGAACGGATTTGCGTCAAATTGAAGAAGACTCAAATCATTTTGGAAAAAATTAATCAGTTTGATTTGACTTATTTTTCAAATTGAGATAGACCATACTTGGTCTTCAGTACACGACTATTAAACACATCCATGAAATTCACCTAACTCACAAAATTGCATTTCCTCAGTATTTGCCTACTCTTTCAAGAGTACTTTCCAGCGAGCCATTTGTTCTCAATGAAAGAACTAGCAAAGGGGACTGCCATCAATTCAAAACTCACTCAATAGATTCTCTCTATATTATCAACTAGATTTTCTCTCCCAAGTTACCTATCTCATATTGATTTGGCTTGCTCTTCTCTATTCTTAAGCTCAACTTAGTCTACTATAAATATAAGTCCCTAATAGAGGATAACTAAACCTCTTTGTGTGAGAGAGAGAGAGAGAGAGAAGGCACACGTGTGTGCACACTGACTAGGCTTCATTTATATTAAGAGTAAGTGTCTTTTATCTTCCATGATCAACATTATATTCAATAACCCCAAAGACAAGGCGAGCTTGAGAATGATGAAGACTAAAAACTAGATTATGATGCATCCTGAGAAAAGATCATTATAGAGTGGTCATCCAAACAAATACGTCACATGCAAACAACTCCATCACATGGAGGATCTTTAACCATAATGATTAAAATTTTTATTCTTTTGATTAACTATATTGTTCCATTGTAACACATGAGCAAGAAAATAATTCTAGAAAAGATAAGGAATAATCTATGAAAAAATGGCACACAATAGCTATCTCATACAATTGTGATGTATTCTTAGTAAAATGTGAGTGATGAAATCACCTAACTGACTCACCAAGTTAGAAAATTACTAAAGAGTAATTATATTTTCAAAGGTAAAAGAGACAATTCCAAGTTTTTGAAAAATTAAATAAAATTTGATCTTGGAGGAAATAAAAATCTCAAATGTTTTATATATTGTGGGAAAAGTGGTAATCATATGGAGTGTCTTTCTCATATAGGAGATTCTATAAGAAGAGATGAGAAAATAGGCATAATGGGATATGAACCGACAAAACTTTTTTAACCCATAAAAAATAATAATGAGAAGTCATATCATCGAAGTTAGGTCAATTTAAATCAAGAAACTGTGGGATTAATTTTATTCAAGGACACCTCTTAAAGTAATTATTGATAAGTAATACATACTTCCATCTTGATATATTAAGTTTAGTTATAAAAAAAGTAATACTATGATTCAAAGATTGTTGGCTTCATATATAGTCCTTGCTTTAAGATAGGCCAATATGTAAAGCAAAGGGTGAATCACCATAACAAAGCAAGATGATCATTTTTTTCACTTAGAAATTCAATATAATCAGAGTCATTGAATCACTAAAGACTTAAAAAAGAGTATAATGGGCCCAAAAGGATAATGGGTGAGGAATAAAAACTCCAAGAATATGAAAAAATAATCTTAGTTAAGTTTTCATAGGGCCATTATCCCAAGGCTATCAAGCTTAAAATCACTTTCCTATGAAGGTAATTAGAACAACCTAAGCATGTGATGATCTGTTAGTAGCCATGAATTTCATTACCCATAGTTCATATCTTAATCTCAAATCAAAGAATGAATGCTCATAACTTCAAGATGGATAAATTATAAAAGATAGATATGGAAAGATATATGAGTTATTTTCTCTAGCAATATAGATAATTGCCTATAAAAGAAGTGAATGAAATAACCTAGTTATTCTTAACCAAAGTTAATCAATCAACCTTATAATCAAGTTTAGGTCAATACCATTATTACCTAGCATGTTAAAATGACCCAATTATAAATACAAAAAATTCATGCCTAATAAAATAGTTTTTTCTTAAGGATATGGTATGGAAAATAAGGCAATATATTCTACACATCCCACACATCACATATATCATCTATCCAATATTTTAAACAAAATACTTCTATTCTACACCTAATGCAGAAAAGTATTCAAAGAAGCATGCACAAAGGATAAGTGTTAAACAAATAGGTCATCACATTAAATCATAAATTATGTGGCATAAAGATATTTTCTAGTAAGTAGTTGGCCTAACTTCATCTTTCTTATATTAAGTGGTTAAAAGATTGTGGAATATCACAACTTCTAAGTTTGTGGAAGTCTTATCATAGTAAGGTTCTACAGTGAGTGAGATGGGATACCTGATTAGCTCACTTTGGATGATTCAGTTAAACTACGACATGCTAGCTTAATTTAGTATATTTAAATGATTAACTTATTTTAAAGAAGATGAGATGGAATATCCTAGGTTAATATCTTTCCTTTATAATTATTTAAGTGAAATGCCACTCATTAACAATAGAGAAACTTCCATGTTCATAAGTCAAGTCTTGAAACTAAATGGACTTGAACTACCTAATTATGCATTGATTGATCTCATATGAATGAAAATGTAATAATGCAAGGAAATATAATTAATATTGTAAGCTATCCAGCTTAGGATTCAAATGTTCATAAGTGATGCAAACACTTAAAAAATTAAAAGATTTTAAATGTTTAGAAGAAGCTCTGAATATCCAGTGTGTGGTACTAGTATAAGTAAAGATATAGGTAAATGGTTACCTAGAACCAAGTGGTATTCAACTATAGGATATGGTTATACAAAGAAAATACCAAGTCAAGTATGACCCAGCAAAATGAGACTTAACTATATATTTTTTTATTATCAATTTCTGAAGGATTTATAAGGAAGGATACTAAATATGAATAATAGGATAAAAGAGTATGACCCTAGCAAGATTAACATGGCCAAATGTAATGTCTCTAAATTGAGGGATGACCTCGTTAAAAATGTATGACTAAATTATGATGGAGTTGGCTTAAATTACATATGCAAGTCAAATAGTAAGGCCAACTAAATTTGTGTGATCCAATCAAGTTAGCACAATAAAAATTACATAACTTTCCTATAGGGACAAATGTAATCAGAATATTAGGGCTAGTTTAAAACATCTCTTAGTTAAAAGGGCACGACTAAGAAGGTAGGCAGGATAATCATTAGAGCATGAGTAGATTAGGAGTATACTTAGAAAAATATAGTATTGCTAGTCTAAAAAGTCTATTAGCCAATCGATTGTGACTTAATAGAGTGGAAAGAGCAATCAAAATTGTAAGGATATATTGACGACAAACTTAGCCAAGGTGGTATGTCTAAAGTTCAAAAGAAGACTAATTAAGGATATATAATTAGACTATAGAGCAAAATCGAAATTGAAAATTTATTCAAATTACTATTAGTGTATGCATATTGGTCTTTAGAAGTGGGTTAGTATAAGTGCTATGATAGCAGTGTCATTTGAACCTAGAAGGTATTAGGGTTTACTTTCATAGAATGTTATGTAACTCATCCTATATAGGTGTAGTTCCTTATTGATTAGTTTTCCAACCTTTATAAGCAAACTAAATGTGCTCAATATATGAAGTTTGGAGTCTACCCCATATTGAGTAAGAATATTCTAGGAATTTTCATGTCAAAATTAAATTAATTAGGGTAAGAGCTTAGGGTGGAGGAGAAATGACCATATGACCCTCTACATATGTAAGTGCAAAGTAAATAATGCTCATAACCATAAAAAGAACATAGACATTTATGTACAATATTTTAACAAGATTTTTTATAATGGGTCAAACTGAACTAAATCAAATGAAATTTTAAACTTAAATTTAAGATTACAATTTTTGAACTGATCGAGATTTAAATGGGATTCTTAAAAACCAAACTTTTCAAAGGTTATGGTCAATGTCCATGACAAACCATTATAATCATTAATTGGAAAGATTATATTAGAAAATTAGTCTAATTATTATCAAATGAATTCAAATTACATTCACAAATATTAGGGATATTATAAGGATTTACTTGAAAATAATCAGACAATGGGCGAAAATTTATGAAAATTATCAAATAAATTAGCAAATTTGTAAGATATTTGGGGATTTAAAGAGTCGTTTATTTAACATTAATAACTTTAACTTAAATTTTAGCTAATTTAAATTAAAGGAAAATTTTATTTTATTATTTGAAAAATAACTTATGATAATGCAAATTACTTTGCAAGCGACGTATGTGTCCAATGCATATGCAACCTTAGAGGAAGCAAAAGGCGATTCGTCATATGATATATATATATAATTTAATGCATATACAACCTTGATCATATGATCATGCATATAAGATGAGCATTCCCAAACACTTTTTATTTTTCTTGAAATTTTTTGATATTTTTATATTTAATATAATGATTATAATAAGTATTAAGATTGTAAAATAACTTGAAAAAAATCCATATTATTTGTAAAAACATGCTTAACTAAATGTTTAAAATTGAAGCACGCATCATGCATGAAATTTACTTTTCTCATAATTAAATTTTTTACTAAAATTAAAAAAGAATGGGATTTTAAATTAAAAATTTGATTTTGACATTAATGATTTAAGAAATTTGTATGAATATATTTGAAGATATGATATGACATATTTAAGTAGCCCCTAATTCTACAAGAGTAATTTAGTTATTTTTTCTGATTAAATAATTAACATATTTATATTTCAATTATTACAAAAATAGAGAAATGTAAAATAAATCCCAATAAATTTGATTATGCATGTAACAATGAGATTCATTTATGAGATGAATGTCATGGTCATGGGATCCCTATGAATAAAATAATAATTTTGTAGAAAATTATAAAGCATGTAAATACAGAAATTAAACCATGTACACTTTGGAGGTGCTTATATTATTTTGAAGAAAAATGCTAAATTTCTTGTTGATTTTTTGAATCATTTAGATACCTAAAAAATGTAAAATTAATTTTTTTAATTGATCAACCATATTAAATGAATACAAAAATTTACTAGAATTTAGGGAGATAAATAAACACATAGGAAATCTTCCATGATTTTCTTAGTTTTTTTTTAATAAAAACACCGCTCTTTAAGTTTTTTTTTATATAAAAATATTAAGGTTTAAAAAAACCATATCATGTTATGTATGATAGTTTTAACCATAAAAAAGTTATCATAGGCTTATTGGGGTTCATTTTACCTCTCAAATAAGTTTGAAATAATTTTCAATCTATATCACTCAATATGATCAATAATTATCAGTATGAATAATATGCATGTAATCATTCAATGACTATTAGTATGAACATATAATTGTAAAAGCATGTAGCAATATAAATGAAAAAATAACATATTATATGATTTATAAATAATAATAATACTATATATCTTAAGAATAGTGATCAATAACCAATTGAATAGTGATTATTAAGTTATGTCAATCATATACCCAATTAAAAAATAGTTTATACAGCATCTCATTACATCAGTGAAAGTCCATATACAAAAGTAGAAAACCATTTTATGATTTTAATAGAATGAAAATTTTTCTAAAATTAACTTTTCAACCACAAAATTAAAAGTGCAACAAATTAAAAATGCGATAAAAATAAAAATAAAAGAACACAAAAATTTATAGTGGTTCAATCAAACAAGACCTACATCCACTCCATGAAGATTCCCTCTTCAGGTATTGCACTATACCAAAGTGACTCTCCTTTTGCTCTCACAGCAAGGCAGAGAAGCCTTTATAATTCGCCTTTGTTCTACCAATCCATAGTGTGACAGAGTACCGTCATCCTTTCACACTCTTCAAGTGTCGGCAGAGAATCATCATCCTTTCACACCCTCCAGATGTTGGTAGAGAATTATCATCCTTTTACACTCTTCTGGTGTTGGCAAAGAACTTGTCCTTTCACACCCTCCTGGTTCGATAGAGTACCATATCTTATCTCAAGTATCTTTAAAAATGTAAGGGAGAGATTTGACAAACTTACAAAGAGATTCTCTCCTTTGGGTAACCTTGTAAACCCTTTACAAATTCCATTTGCAAGATTTCTCAATCCACACCCTCAAATACTCTCCCAAAGCACTCTCACACTCGCTCTCAAAGAAAATACGAAGAAGGATTCATTCCAATGAGTTTTTTGAGACCTTATATATAAATGACACGAAATACCGTCCAAAAAATTGAAAATTTCAATTTGTTCGTCCATGATCATACAGTAGAATCACATATCGTACATACAACCAGTTTAAAATTTGCTCGTATGATCTTGTACGAACTGATTTCGTACTCTAATTTATTTGTGTGCGAACTGACATTATACAGTACGATTAGTTCAAAATTGAATAGATTTGTCTGGTATGATTCAGTATGAACAAATTTTGTACTATGGATAATATACCATATGAACCTTATTTTATATAGTATGACTCATTTTAATCAAACTACATTTCATTCGGTATATAAATGGATGAGTCCATTTTGTACTCTGGAAGTTGTATGTACAAACATATGATCATACGTTATGAACAATTAAAAAATTACTTGTTCATATGGGCAAAAAGATACGCACCAATTCATACTCTAGACGTCGTTTGTATGAACCTAAGATTATACAGTATGAACAGTTCAGAAATTTTTTTGAATACATTAGAAACGAACTGATACGTAGCCATTTCATACTCTAGACATCGTCTACATGAAGGCAACTTCGTATAGTACGAACATGACTTAGAAAATTTTCAAACATAATTTGATTAAATACTTTCTGAGGAACGCTCAGGTCAAATCATCTCGTATAATCCAAGATCATACAGTATGATTAGTTTTAAAAAAAATTTACACTCCCCTAGTATGTGTGTGCACGGTTACCTAATTACAATCACACTCTTTCACACTCAAGAAAAATATAAAAAATATAGACTTCAAATACAATAAACCCTAATATATTCTGTCTTGAAGTCTTCAGTAATCTGGTGTATGATTTTTCTGAAATGTTAATACACACAAACAATAAAAGAAATATTTTCAATATATGTTAGGTAATACAATAATCAATACAATAAGATTTTAGAATCATTAAAAACACATATGATATAAAATATATAGTTATGAAAACTAAGTTACAATATTTTCCCTCTTTTTTATGATGGCAAAATAATTATTGTTTGAGTTAATATTTAATGCAAATCTTCTTCTTAGATCATTCTAAATTAATGAACAATTTTAAATCAAGGGGTTCCCATGTAGATAAAAACAAAAACCTAAAAATTAAAAAAAAAACAACAACAAACAACTACTACTAAAATAAAAAACAACTCAAACAAAAACACAAGAACACCAACTCGAACAAAAATACGAACTGAAACATTCAAAACATACACATTCACAATACAATAAACAAGTACACACATCACAATACAACAAATAATATTATGACTCCCCCTTTTGATAACAATAAAAGTAAAAGTGCATCTTAAAAGGAAAAGTTTCTACAGATAAACTAAAAGAGTTAAATTAAGAAGAAAAGGATTTTAAACAAATTGTAAATACAATATTAACTTCGTAAATGAAAAAGTCAAATTTCAAAATTTTAAATCAAAGAATAACTAAGATAAGAAAAGTAAACTAGGTTTATTGTTCATACTGCACAAATTAAATAAAAATGATTACTACAAAAATAATGAAATGAAGATTAATTAAGTTTGAATTCACTATTGAATATGATTGCTAATCAGATGGATTTGGATTAGAGATTGAATGATAAATGAAATAAAAATATAAATACTTTTAATTGGTGTCATTGAGTATCTTTTAAATATTTGTGACTCACATTATACATCTTTTCTATTTGGACTAATTTTATGCCTTTTTTACTTTACTAACCATTGCGCTTCTTTTATATTTTTGAATGCTTTATGCGTTCCTTTCTTTTTTTTTTTTTTTACTTTTTGGATCTTTTCAATATCAGTAATCTAAATTTAAATTCTACTAATAATAAAAATAAACATATTGAAAAAGAAAATAAAATAATAAGACATCAATATTCCAATAATTATAGTTTAGATATGTTTGTCTATAAGAATATAAAATTAATCTCCTTGTCTACATCCAGTCATAATTCAATTTAAACTTTTGAAAGATTAAATTTTGTAAGGAAATTAATTTGTAGAGTAAAATAATTAAGAATCCATTTTAGTGATCAACTACAAAAGATTTTTCCATTAAAAATATAAATATTTCAAGAAATGTAATTCAATGCAAGTGAACAAAATATTTTATCATTCCATTGATATCAAAGAGTACATATAAACATATTTCTCATTTCAATCCATATAACAAAATTTAACTAACATCATCACAGAGATTCAAAGTAACATATGAAAATACTAAAATCATAAAAGTATCGAAATAGCAAACACAAAAACTCATAAGTAACAACTTAGAAGTTCATCTAGTAGTCAGAGGGGCTCTGATTTGGAGGTGGTGGTGGGTTGAACATTGAAAAGTAATTACTATTCATCATAGCTACATTTGTGTTGACCGTGTCAATTTGACAACAGATCTAACCCATATCTTCATGATATCTTACATCCTATTGATTTAAATAATTCTTAATTTAATAAAAGTGTTGATTAGAATGAGTTTCTAATATGTTGAAGCACTGGACCGTTTCTTGATAGAAATTCTGGTCAGGTCTAGGTGCAAGTGTTGGAGTAGGAGCTCCCCCTTCTTCCTCTGAATGATCACTCTCAAAATTTTGATCCCGCTCAAAAAGTGCTTGAAAAGAGGCTTTAGTAAAGTAAATAGGTAGTTCAGTGGGAGGATATGGATTAATAAGATTGTACTTCTTTTCTAAGAGATAGGCAACTAGATGTTTTAAAGCCACATTTTTCTTTCTCTTATGATGTGAAAATCTAATTTAGAAAGATTGAAAAGATAATCCATGATGAGTTGGGCTTAATCAGAAGATTTTTTAGTCATTATTAAATAAATGACTGTGGAGAAAAAATGAGTCATGTTAATGTGATCACCAACTTTTGGAATAACTGAGGTTCTTAAAGCATACTAGATGATTCTGGCACTTTGATTGAGAGTATAAACTCGAGATAAATGACCCACTTGGGTGACACCTCTAAGAGTTGGATTAATATTAGACCAATCAAAGTCGGCTTTAGAGGTTAAAGTATATATGAGCTCTTATCCCTTAAGTTCTCAGGTGGAGAAAGTTGCCTAGATCTTCCCTTGTAATCTCTATATGCTGCTTAAGAATATAGGAAGTAATCCTAGAGTGGTACTGATTAACTTTCATGTTGGATAAAAAGAATTAGAATGTCTCTTTATGGAAGGCATATATGAGAGTTAGGATAAATGAAAGTTAAGTTGAAGCAAATAAGGGCATGATAGAGAAATAAAGCTCACCCTGCATGAGAAGTCAAGAATGGATGATTTTAGTTGTAGAATACCTAAAGTAGGCATCCTCATTTTCTTTAGATAAGAAGTTATCATCCCGACCAGTTTAAAAAAGAAGATCCCTTAGAGAGACAGGGCATTTCCTGCTACTAGCCATTCCTAAGATGTGAGCTCTAGAGGATTTGGAATGGATGAGAAAGTGAATTAAAATCAATCCCTTTTATTTGATTATACTACTTGGCCACCAATCTTTCCTTATTTCTAATCACAATTCCTGAATCATTCATTTTATTTTTGAACACCCACTTAATTTCAACAACACTTTGATCCTTACGCCTTTCAATTAATTCCCAAATAATATTTCTTACAAATTGATTCAACTCTTCTAAAATTGATAATTTAGAAATTCTCTTGGTAAAACGTAGAAAACTATTTTATGATTTTAACACAATAATTTTTTTCCAAAATTAACTTTTCATCCACAAAATTAAAAGTGCAGAAAATTAAAAATATGATTAAAATAAAAACAAAAGAATACATAAATTTATAGTGGTTTGATCCAACAAGACCTATATCCACTCCCTTAAGACTCCCTCTTGAGGTATTATACTATACCAAAGTGACTCTCCTTTTGCACCCATAGCAAGGCAGAGAAGCCTTTATTATTAACCTCTCTTCCACCAATCCCCAGTATGGTAGAGTACTATCATCCTTTCACACTCTCTAAGTGTCAGTAGAGAACTATCATCCTTTCACACCCGCATGGTGTCGAGAGAGAACCGTCATCCTTTCACACCCTCCTGATATCAGTAGAGTACTATCATCCTTTTACACTCTCTTGGTGTCGGTAGAGAATCTGATCTTCTCTATATATTTTCTCTCGAGCATCTTTAAATAAGTAAGCAAGAGATTTGACAAACTTACAAAGAGATTATCACCTTTGAGCAATCTTATGAACCCTTCACAAATTCCACTTGCAAGATTTCTCAATCCACACTCTCAAATACTCTCCCAAAGAACTCTCACAGTCGACCTTAAAGAAAATATGAAGAAGCATTTGTTCCAGCCAATTTTTTAGGACCTTATATATGAATGACACAAAAAACCATCCAAAAAATTGAAAATTTAATTTGTTCATACATGATCATACAGTATGATCGCACAACGTATGTACAATCAGTTCAAAATTTGCTCGTACAATCATGTATAAACCGATTTTGTACTATAATTTTCTTGTGTATGAACTAATATCGTATAGTACAATAAGTTCAAAATTAAATAGATTTGTCCAGTACGACTCAGTATGAACCAATTTTGTACTATGGATAATGTATTGTATGAGCCCCATATTGTACAGTACGATCCAATTTAATTAAACCATGTTTCATTTGGTTCAAAAATGGATGAGTCTATTTCATACTCTGGAAGTCGTTTGTACAAAAATAAAATTGTATAGTACGAGCAATTTAAAAAAATTTATCTGTTCATATAGATGAAAAGATACGCACCAATTTTTACCCTTGACGTCGTCTATACGAACTTAAGATTGTATAGAATAAATAGTTCAAAAAAATTTTGAGTTCATTCAGGATGAACTGGTACATAGCCATTTTGTTCTCTAGATGTCATTTGTATGAAGGTAACTTCGTACATAACCTTTGTATAGTACGAGCATGATTAGAAAATTTTCAGACGTCATTCGATTAACTAATTTCTGGAGGAATGCTCAGGTAAAATTATCCCGTATGATCCAAAATCATACAATATAATTAGTTTTAAAAAATAATTTTTTACACTCCCTTAGTATGTGTGTGCACGATTATCCAATTACAATCACACTCTCTCTGACTCAAAAAAATATAAAAATTATGGACTTCAAATATAATAAACTCTAATCTAATTTGTCTTGAAGTTTTCAACAGTCTGAAATATGATTTTCCTGAAATGTTAAAACACACAAATAATAAAAGTAATATTTCTAATATATATATATATATATATATATATATATTAGGAGAAACATCAATCAACACAATAAGATTTTGGAATCATCAAAAATACACATGATATAAAAAATATAGTTGTGAAAATTAAGTTACAATAATCAGTACACTTGTCATTATCATATACATATCATACATTGTCTATGCTATGTATATATATCATATAAATCTTTGTGATTCATATTTATCAAATTCCTTTATATCTATTTTATTAGTCATATCAAATACTTGTATCAGTCATAGCCTGAATATTATGTAAATTATATAATGTTAATTATATAATTTATCATATTTATATTCTTATCATATGCATATGTTAATCCTACATGAATGAATCATATCATAAGTAATTTAGATTAGGTGGCATTCATATCAAAAGGCATCACTTTTTACCCATCGGTGTATCATATCATATCAATCTATCTCCATATATCGCCCCTTTTCATATCATTTAGGCTTATGCCACAAACCTTATTTTAAGGAAAAGTTTATCAATTCACTCTCCAATAAAGGGTAAACATGTCTCTAGCCAACCTGAATCAGTCAATCATTTATAGTTAGCATTTCTTATATAGACACATTACACAACATATATAACATAATAAATATCTAATACAACACTCAATATTCAATTTAATGTATCATCTTACTGCATGTAAAATTTATATAAGAACCAAAATTAGAAAAATTTCAAATAAAATATAGTTTGTTTTTTCCACATATATATGTATCAACGATAATTATATTATAACAAATATGCATGTCATATAAGTATATAAAAGTATTGTAAAAATTATTTCTCAAAATTTTAATTTATCCATATTAACCAAATAAGGATATTTCTACCAAAATACAAAATAGTTGATAAAATTTTAATATATTTCAGTCAAAATGCTCATTTTGATGATATATATCACATACTAAAAGCTATGTAGTGAAAATTTTTTAAAAATTAAGACATCATAACTTTTGTATATTTTGATCAAATTAAAATTTACAAAATACAAAATACACAAAACCATTGAAATCAAAGATATGGTAATTGTAGTATACCTTAAGACAAAGAACTTTTCAATAGGAATGACTTGAAAAAATTGCTCAATGACCTCCACATCCTAGGTTCTTTTCCCTCTATCCTCTCTTTCCCCTTTCATTTCTTTTATTTTCTATTTTTTACTCTCTATTAAGCTGAATGAATGGTAAAAGGGAATTTGATGGAGTGGAGAAAGATATTTATAGTAAAATAATATAAGGTTACTTTGGTAATTATGCCAATTTTTTTTTTAGCAAAAATTCTTGTAAATCTTTTTATATCTTCAAATTCAAAGTTCCAAATATAATAAAAAAATATTCATAAAATAATCCAACTTGTCTAAAAATTATTGGTGAAATCGGTTTATAAAATGGACAACATACGGTCCTAAAACCCCCAATTGTACCAATAGGTGTCAATTTTCTACACTACCCCTATAATTAGGAGAAAATTATTACAATTAAAGCATGTTAATAGCTATGTTATCGAGAAGTCAGATTTTAAAATTGATTTTAATTACTCTTAAAGATTATTTGATTAGGTTAAAATATAAGTTGTTACATACGATACTATAATAGAATAGTTTAGCAGAGTGCTGTAAAATTTTATCGAGAAGTCAGTCATCGGACCTACTGTTTGCAATGTTGTAAAGTTTTTTCATAGCAATCATTATATTCCAAGGGCTGTTAAGGAAATTATCATCACTCTGATTCCCAAATCTAGTCATACTGAGGCTATTACTGACTTCCGCGCTATCTGTCTCAGTAACACCTTTTACAAAATTATAGAAAAAATTTTGGCAGCTAGATTGGAACCTATTATGCCTCATATCATTAAAGAGAATCATTTTGGGTTAATACATAAAGGATTTCTACGAATAATGTTATTCTTGCTAATGACATCCTTTTTATTCTAGAATCTCTACTAAATTTAATATGTTTTGTGCCAAAATTGATATCAAAAAAGCATTTAACAGTGTCTCTAGAGAATTTCTTTTAGCCAGGATGGATCAGAAAGCTTTTCCTAACGTGTTTATTAAGTGGATCAAAGCTTGCGTTGATGGTATTTGGTTTTCTCTTTGCATAGCGGCTCGCTTGAAGGATTCTTCCCTTCATCCTCTGGTCTGAGGCAAGGATGTCCTCTAAGTCCTTACCTTTTCTACATAATCATGGATGCTTTTTTTTTTTTTTTTTTTTTTTTTTTTTTTTTTTTTTTTTGTCTTTTGAATCACCCTCCCAATAATATTCATTTTGATACTCTTAATGTTGCAGGTACCAGGTTATCACACCTCATGTATTCAGATGATCTCATAATTTTCGGGAAAGCTGATGTTGGCAAATGTAAGAATATTTGCCACTTTCTCAATCTCTTCTCTGAGGCCTCTAAGTTGGCAGTGAATTTTGGAAAAAGCTCTATTATTCTCCCTCCTAATTGTCAGTACGTTGATAATATTTGTTCTATTTTCAACATTCCCTCCTCTTCCACCTATATTAAATACCTCAGGATTCCTATTTCCCCTTATAAGCCGAAGCTGGCTACCTTTTCTAGTTTGGTGGAAACTGTTACTCACAAGCTCTCTAGATGGAAAGCTAAAGCCCTTTTGTTTGCTAGAAGATTACAATTCTTAAGGTTAATTATTTGGAACACGATTGCTTATTGGATTCGTGGGTCTATATACCTAAAACCATTATTAAGAAAATTGATAGGTTGTGTGCCAAATTTCTATATTTTGCAGACATATATGGTAGTAAGTTGCATTTAATATCCTGGAGAAACATGTGTAAACCTAAAGCTGTTGGTGGGATTGGCCTTCAGTCCTTACTTTCTATTCAATTTAGTTATAACTTCTCTCTTATTTAAAGGTTATATAATGTCAGCAATCCCATCTCCACTTGGTTTTTCTATAACGGTGTCCCCTTGAAAACCGTCTGTTTTCAAATCTTCTATTTTCTAGAAAAATTTAAGTGTGACTGCCCGGCTAGCTAGCTAAAGAGAACTATCATTTTAAGGCGTCCTTTAATGCTCCTATAGCTCTCTATTGGGATCACTGGTTTTATGATAAATGTCTGTATGAGGATAGTGATATGCAGCCCATATTAAATTTATATCCTAACAATGTTAGTATTTTTTCCAACTTAAGTGATATTGGTTGGGTGTTGCCACCGAGTATGTCTGATATTATCTATAAAAAATTGAATCCTCAAGGTTGCTTAGTTTGGGGTAATGATAAATGTGGTTCTCACAGTACTTATCTTAATTTCTTTTACAAGGATCTCCCTATGGTTAACTGGAACCAATTTGTTTGGCACAAGCGTTATATACTAAGATTCTCCTCTTATTGTTGGATTTCTTTGAATGGTGGTATGAAAACTACTGATATTCTTCGGTCTAAGGGTATCATGCATTGTGGACGAGGCCTGCCCTCTTTGTAATTCGGTTGCTGAAACTATTTCACACTTGTTTTTCGAATGTGATTTACTCCTTCACTGTAATCTCTATGCTAATCCCTGCTCTTGGGGTCCTTCTCCTTAGACCAAATATTTTGCAAGCTTTTGAATGCTGCTCCGTTTACCATATTTCACACTTGTTTGTCTGTCTTGTTGCTGCCTGAGTTGGCTCGGTTCGGAGGGTAAGGATGATGATTTTCTTTTGTCGGTTTATACCATCCAGTTATGGCTTTTCACGATTTTTGGAGGGCAAGGATAATTGAATTGTTCAATTTGTCCCTTTGGATGGCAGTTTTTTTGCGAGTTGGATATTTTGCAATCAGGCTGATAGAGCGTAGCAATTCCTGAGCCCGTCACGCTTTCCCTCCAATCTTTCAATGGAGGTTTTTTGAGTTGTGCAGCTCTGGTGGTGTTATTTTTCCCTTTACACCACTGTTTTGTTTTTTTTTTTAATAGATGTTTATGTTTGTGCTTTTGCAAAAACTGTATTTTTTGTGGTTTTTTTGTTAACTTTTTCTTTTTCTTTTTCTTTTCATACATATTTTTTACATCAATGAAAACGAGCTAAGCCCATAATTTTTCAAAAAAAAAAAATCAAAAATTTCTAATAGTTAAACTCTGGCTCCCATCATTGAATCATGGATCCCATCTCATTTATTTTGATGTGTATAAATTTATAATTATATTTATTTATTTAATTTTGATGATTCCTTTTTAATTTTATTAATTAAATTATTTGACAGCAACTTAAATTTTTTGTTTAATCATATATATTTTAAGAATAAAAAAATTATTTATATTTCCAAACACCAATATGGGAGATTTATCAGTCATTTATTTTATTCTGAAAAATGAGCTGGGAATGCGGGAACGAACCTTGAAGGAATTGTACCGGTTTTCAAGCCAGGCTTTTAAGTTTGAAAAGACATTTTGCAGGCGGCAAGTGGGAATCTATAGCCATAGAGAAGACAGCATTTCACCTCAAAACAGCTAAGATATCCAAAAGAGCAATGCTATGATTGCTAGGGTTTGGTTTCAGCATACTATAGCTGCATAAGCTTAACTGTGTAATATTTTAAATTTCTTCCATTTCCGAAGCTTTCTCACCCTCGAAAATTTAAATCTTCAGACCGTTTTTAACTGAATTTCATCGAAGTTCACCTTTTATCAGACCACATTTAAATAAGTTTTTAACAAAATCACCTAAAGAATTAATTGGAGAAATTATTCTCTGAGTATGGATGGGAAGAACCGTTGAGATATATGAGTGTACATATTGTATATATATTTTTATATGTACATAATGTGTATATCAAATTAATGTATAGTGTGTCCACTTACAATCCTAATGATTCTTCCCAGTTAAACTCCGCATAAAATAATTTCTCTAAGAATTAAGATCTTCACACGTTCTGCTAACATATTGAATTAAATAATGTAAAAATATAATTCATTCTTTTTAATATAACAATGAGAACGAAGCTACGATTGTATTTTCATTAAAAAAGTTATCTACAGTAATTTCTGTATCCCGTTGTTTGGCTTCTCCCTCACTGTCTTTCACTCAAAATATGCTCATTTTTTCCTTTCTAGATGACTAGATGCAATGAGCATGAGAGAGTTATCTGTGCTGAGTATTCTTGATATGAGCGTGATGTTGATTTAATTTAAAGAGCAAAATATGTTGTTAGAGAGCATTTTTCCCACGCTACACATGCGAAGGACGTATAAATTATTCTTTTAATATTCTCTGATATCAAGGTACTTCTTCAAAGTCAATTAGGTTTGCCGACAGTGGCAAAGTCGATATATTAGTGATAGATAAAGGTTAGGAGTGATTAAACAAAGTGATATTATGTAACTTTTATGGGATAATAAGTCTAATTTTTAAAAGGTATATGAGGAAAGAAGCTATGGGTGTGATGCTGAAATCCATGTTGACGAGTCTGTACTTAAAAGATAGATAACTTTGTGATAACTTTGGAGCAGCTTAATTATAATTATGATTTTAAAAAATAAAATGTATTAAATTTTGTAATGAGTCATAATTAATGATGTGTTTTTTTACTATTTTTGATGTATCTTTCCATGTAGCCTTTAGATATAGATCTTTTTTGGAGCATTATTGATTGACTATAGTATTCTTGAGACCCTAGTTATCATAATTTATTTCTCAGATATCTTTAGCCTCTTTCTTTACTTTTTTTTATACTTAGTTCAACTTCTTATATTTTCATCTAGGAGGTTGCCTGTTAGTAAGGTCGGGGGTAATCCACAAATAAATTTAGATACAATAACTTGAAAGACATGTGGTAAGCAAAATTGGTGCTAGTAACCAAAAAATAGAAGCATGATCTTCAAAAACAAAAGACCTCATGAAGTTGGATAAGCGACTTAAGAAGATGATCCAAGATGTCGTTAGAGGATTATTGAGGCATGCATAAAGGAAAAGTATGTTAGAGGGGTCCTTCGACTTGGTCACTCACCATAGAAGATTGAGGACATGCCCAAACAATCACTTGAATACAAAATGTGGATCCCACTCACATTGCCACTAGTTATTAAGAGCACAATCCTCCTCTTAGATGAGTGAGGATTACATAACCTGAACTGACTAACCTAGAGTCATGCAGGAGGTGTGGTTGCCTCAAAAGCTCAATATGTTTAAGAGTCCTATAGGAGAAGAAATAATTCTTGGTCACTAACTTTGAATCAATAACATTAGTTCTCAACATTGACGATTATATGAAGTGTTGGCAATTCTTCATTATTTTTAAAGAGTTAGCACTCTGGTAGTTAACTCGCTTACTAGTAGAGATAATTGCTTTATTAACGAAGCTCAAAAGGATATATTTCACATAATTTACAAGTGCCCAAAAGCTTCAAGGTAACTTAGAAGCCTTCCTCATGATGCATCAAGAGCATGGAAATTCATTCCATATCTTGAACATGAGATTCTAAAAGTTGATGCTTGAGGTAACCAATATCTATAACTGAAGTCAACGCATCAAACAAAATAGTAACCATATCTTTAGTAATCAATGAGAATATTATCATGTATATCATATCATTCATATACAGTCTTATATTTTACATATTAACTATAAACCTATTATATAATATATCTTCATATCAATATTTATCAATCTAACTGTATGTCAATCATATCAATCAATCTATCTATCTTATTTATCATGTCATATATATCATTTTTATATCATATAACATTTTTTATCTATTATATTTTGTATGTAATATATATCATATCATGAAATGATATCATGTATGCATATTCATATGAGTTTAATGAGACATGACATCTAGCTTTAATATGATATTTTTATTCATCCATATGTCATCTGTCTGTCATATCAATCTATCTATCATATCTATTCATTTCTTAATTATATGTTTCATTTATCTATATTAATTATTTTAACATGTAACTTTTAATAAGTCAATGAAGAGTCATCTCTTTACCCATCGACAAGATCGATCAATCGGTTATAGGTTAACTTCTATGATTATACCATAAATATTTCATTTAAAGAAAAATTCATTAGTCCACTCTCCTGTATAGGGTATTACATTTTAAGAGTTAATATATATAAATTATAGTGTTGATAATTAGCTTTTCTTCCTTACATTCATATGCCATATTTATCATATATCAATCATATCATTTTTTGTATGCATTAATATCATGTATAAAATATAATAATCCTACTACAATCTATGAAAAGCATGACACTACATTATATTCACCATCCTCAGAAAATCATAACTATAAATATAACTTGGTAAAATTCTCATATCGACCAATCAAAATGTTTTGAGTGCCGATATTTATCACATACCAAAAGTTATGTGGTAAAAGTAAAAAAAAAAAAAGAGTTGTTATAATTGTATCAATTTTAAGAGAGAGAAATATATTAAACTCAAAATCATTGGAAAGTAGTTGTAGATTAGAGGTCAATTATAATCACACAATTTTTTTTTCTAATAGGAATGATGAATGATGGAGCCCTAGAGGACCTTTATTCTTTTCTCTCTCTTATCTCCTCTCTTCCTTCTCTTCTCCTTCCCTATCTTTCTTCTATGAAAGCAAATGAAATGAGGAGAGCGGATTGTTTGCTGTTAAGTGATATTAATTTCTATTTAAATGTATTAAAAATATATTTCAGTGTCCAGCATCATAGTGCCATGCAAAGTCTTAGCACTGCTATACTACATATTAATTCTAGAGTTAATGTTTAACAAAGCCTTTAACATTGCGTTGCCAATTTCTAATGCCGCAACACTCTCAATGTTGCTGCACTCACAAGCATAGCACCTTTGCACAACATACGAAGTTTTATATATTTAAAATAAATATCATTTAAGAAATTTAAAATTATTATAATATCTCTACCTTAAAATCATCCTTGATATTTAATAACTAAACTAGTCACAACTCAAATCAATCATATCACATATCAATTATAATAAATTAAATAATATATTCATTGTCTATCTAGTATGTATATGATTTAATCAATCATGTATCATGTGATGGAATGCATTCCATTTAAAATTGTAAATTAAATAATAATATTCAGAGCATAAAATTATATTTGTGAAACAATCAGACACTTTTGAAATTTCATATTGAGATTGATTAGATACTCATGTAGTTCCTTTACCAGTTTGAACAAACCCTTGTCCAGATATGAGCTGTGGACAATTCATCATCTTATGCCCATAAATACCATACCTGAAGCATTTCCCTATATTTATATAGCATTGTCCTGCATGTCTTCTTACTTATAAAGCACAATGTGAGGGGCTTCAAGCAGGTGCTTTCATAATTTTACCACTCCTTTCTTGCTACCTTCACCCAATTTTTTGAATGGTGGATGTTTTTATTTAGAAAGTAGATATTCAAATTGTTTACTTAATCTCTCATTATCCATCTATGCAATCATATCAGCAAACTTCAGTATACCCTCGGGTATCATTGGAGCTACTCATATATCTTATTTAGTCAAAACTTTCTTTTCTTTTGGATTCATCTTCTTATGTCTGATTAGTTAAACAAATTTTTAACAAAATTTATATGAAATATATTTTCAGTTATTTATGCAGTATATATTCATATATGCAGCTCATGATCTTAAATGCATCAATACAACTCAACACTTTTATACACAACACGCCCCAATTCTATTCTACTCATAAGCTCTGGTTATAATTCAATTCTTCCAACAACCATTACTATGATACAAATTTTGTTATGCCCCAGAATATAAATAAGAATTATAACTTTTTATCCATTTTAAACATTCAATCAGAGCTTAGAGTTCTATATGAACAGCAAAAAACATAAATGTATTAATACTCATTTAATAATCAACTTTATTAGTGTAGGGTGTTTTCATTTGTCCATTTATCATCCATCTTTCTTATCTATCCATATGCCATACTTACTCATAAGTCAATCATATCCTTTATTTATCTCTATTAATTATTTATTTTGATATATGACATTCAATAAATTAATAAAGAGTCATTTCTCATTTTTCATCATCATAATAGATCAATTAGTTACAAGATAACTTTTAGGACTACACCATAAACCTTTTATTTAAAGGAAAGTCCATCGATCCACCCTTCTATATAGGGTCTTATATTTTAAGAGTCAATTTGTATTAATTATAATGTTAACATATAATCTTCCTTGCTTACATGCACATGCAATATTTATTATTTATCAATCATATCATTTTCTCTATGTATCAATATCATGTATAAAATATAATGATCCTGCCATAATATATGAAATATATGACACTATATACTATTCCCTTTCTTTTGAAATTATAACTATCATTCTACATAGTAAAATTCTTAGTGTTAAGTTAAATTTTAATTTAAATACATTAAAACCTCATTTTAGTGCCCAATATGATGGTGCATAAGTCCCAGCGCCACTGAGTTGCATGTTGATCCTAGAGTTACTATAAAACTAAGCCTTTAATGTGGACCCCTTAAGTAAAAGAAGTTAAACTCTTTAACCTTAAGATATCTTTTGGTGTAAAGGCTAAAAATTTTATAAGAAACTCTGTAATTAAGCGTGCTCATCCCAAAGTAATTTTGGGATAGGTGACCTATTGGGAAGTTATACAAACATAAAAAAATGTAAGAATCTTAGGCCAAAGTAGATGATATCTTGATAGTTAAGAGTTTAGGCTGTTATAAATGGTATTAGAGCAGTACACCAGCCAGAAGATGGAAATTAAGTGTTACACAAGAAAAAGTGCTAAGCCATTGGAGCCACATCTTGAATCTTGTATGGGACAAAGTGCTATATAATGGGAGTCACACTTAAACTTATAGGGGTCACCTCTAGAATCATATTTATCTAATGGTTGATTCTAGGATAAAGATGCTAACGAGAACGTTAGTTACTTAAGTGTGTGAGATTGTGAAATCCCTTAAGTAAAAAAAAAGTTAAACTCATAAACATTAAGATGCCTTTTAGTGTAATGGCTAGAATTTGGGTAAGAAACTCTACAGTTAAGTGTGCTCATCCAATAGCAATTTTGAGATGGATAACCTACTCGGAAGTTATACCAACAAGATAAAATCATGAGGCCCTTTGGCTAAAGCGGATAATATCTTGATAGTGAAGAGTTTGAGATGTTATATTTAATGCCACAGTGGCAATTCCTTGAGCTGCATCACTCTACTTGGGGTGCAAATTAGGGTTTGTAATTTAACCTACTAAATGAATTCTAATTTTCAACAAATTGGGACCATGGATCATTGCAAGTTAAAGGATATTTTCTTGAAATGTTCAAATCATATGAATGTGGTTATGACTTCTTTGATTAATTTATTATTTATATTTAATTATTATTAAAATTTTAGGAAACTCTAATGTCTATCCATAAAAAGGTTTGAGATGATTTCTGTTAGTTTTTAGGTTTAGTTAGTATTATGTTTTAGGTGATTTTGTATTTTTATTATTTTATTTGATTATTTATGTAATATAAAAGTTTCTTAAGTAATTAGGTATCCTATCCTAGCATTGAATTAGTGTTTTAGCATTTTCTAAGTAAATTTCCTCAAATTTTCATGAGCTTAAATCCAATAATTCATGAAAACCAAAGAAAAAAAATCAAATTTCAATTCATTTGGGTTTACAATGAATTTTCTTTTATTCATAAATATTTTTGCAAAGTTTAGAGTCATTTAGGGCAGGATACTAGACTTTGAAAAATCAATTAGAGATTATGCATATTTAAATTAATATTGGAAATTTTAAAGGTGTGTATGGTGAACAAAGAATCATCCATATGATTTTGAACCCAAACTAAAGCGATTAAGGGCATTAATTACCTAAGTAACCTTTATATTGATAAAAAAGTCATGGATAAGGTTAGTTCAAACCCTTTTTTTATTTATACATGCTTTCTTGATCCATTGAGGGTCCAATCACATAATTTGGATAATAAGAATTTAATTTCAATGATTTTTTCATTTTTATGCAATTTATTGAATTAATTAAATCCATAAATAGGATTTAATTAATTCTAGCTAACTTTTTGAGTCATTGTACATATAGTTGTGTATTATTGGTGCTTGTTATAATCTTAGTTGTCTAATCTTGAATCAGACAACTTAGGCTTCATTTGGGATAGCTTTCTTATTATTTTTAAAGCATTTTTTTAGTAGAAAAAAAAAACTACCTTAGAAACTTTATGTTCCAGAAAGCTACTTTAAAAAGCAGTAAAAAGGTTGTCCCAAACAAAGCCTTAGATCATTCTTAAAATAGCAAGGGAGGTTGAATTAACATATAATGTGACCAAATCAAGACTATATTAAAATTTCTTTAAAATGAATGAATTGTTCTGATTTTGTCTTCAACTTCTAACTTCATATAGAAACTATTGAAGCTTTTTTTTTCTTTCTAATTCCAGATAATTTATGGGTAATTTTAATTCAACTTGATTGTGGATCAAGAAACCATATGCTTGAAATGTGATGGTTGGATGACCTTAGATTGTGATTTGGTTTCTCTAATATGTGGAACTCATTTTTAGCCAATTAGGAATTTATTCTTACCTCAATTCTATAAGGATTTGAACCAATTGGCTGCTACTGTAAGTTTTTATGGCCCTAAGGAAGAATTTGCTTCAATGCTTCCTTATATGACGATATATGGATCAAAAATTAAAATTTAACTATAAGGACTTCATTGGAGCTCGATCTTCTTGCACACAGAGAGAGCTAAGGGTTTAAAAGGCTAAGGATCACTCAATTATAAATTAGGGAAGGAGAAGTTCTATTTGGACACTAATTTAAGATCCATGAGGGTCTATTTATAGAGTTTATAGTTTGAATTTGGATGGAATTCATGCCATTTATGGAAGTTCTAGTTCAAAAGTTGATTAGGGATCATCAAATGCCAGTTATACACAACATTTTTAAAATTATTCTAGAACAATCGATTCGATTGATTCAATTGTGAATTGATCAAGTTAGAAAATAGAATTCACATTGAAACTGTGCAAATTAATTTGAATAACTAGTTTAACTGATAAACTATCAAACTGTTTCCAATTTTGTTTAATAAGTCAGTTTAATAAATAAATTTTTTTTATTAAAATAAAATTTATAATATTAAAATTTAAATATTTATTTAAAAACATAAGCTTTTGGAAATAGATTTAACCAAAATGTAAAGCCGCTAGCTTGTAACATCATACAACTTTATTTGTTGCATGTGGTTTGTGCTTAACACTAGATAAGGAGAAAGAGTTAAAATTCTTCTATGACATGAGAATAAAAACTTTGAGAAATTTGTATGAGCTAAACTATGAAATTGCTTGAGTTGAAATTTAGGCTAAAAATGCATATTATTTATAAAAGTTAGGAACTTATGTTTTTTATATCATAAAATTTTTATATAATATTATTATTCTTAATAAAATTATATTTTTATTTATAAATTTATATAATTAAACTTTTTAAAATTTTACAACCTATTTAATATGCATTTAATTATTTTTGTAATATACATATACTTATACACTTATTTTCACATTAATTGTCAATCTAGCATTTTAATAAAATTTATGTTAAGCCTTAATCAAGCTTGTTCATGAACTTTAATCAAAGTAGTTATATATATTTTTATTAAATTTTAATTATTATGTAATATATATTATATTTAAATAATTTTATTTATTTATTACGACATTCATGTTGACCTCATTTTTGTATAAGGTCACTTGGACCAATCTAGTTCCCAGATCCATTTAGACCTTAGGATTTATTTAGACTCTAAGATCCTTCTAGAATCCATACCTAGAATCTACTCTAGACCCTAGGATTCTTCTAGACCAATCATAATCCTAGGATCTATTTAAACCTTTGGATCCTTTTAAAGTTCATACCCTAAGACATTCCTAGACCATAGGATTCTTTAGACTCCAGATCTTATGATCTTCTTAGGCCCTAAGATCTAACTAGACATTAGATCAATCTAAACCCTAGGATCAATTCTGATCTTAAATCAACCTATATCCCAAACCAATCTAAATCCCAAATCAATCTAGAATCTTGATCAATTCAGATTTAAATAAACCCAAACCTCAAACCTACCCAAACTTTAAACTTATCCTTATCCCAACTCTAGTTCAAACCTTGATCTTATCTCTGATCAAGCTTTAACCCTATCCTATCACTTATAATCATCCAAATGATAATAAATGATATGGATAATTCAAATACAATCATCCAAACTCAAAGCCCAATTCAAATCCAAAAGTTTAGATCAAAATCCAAGGTTCAAAGGCTTTCACGCTTTGTCCTGAAAGTCTTTTCTAGGGATTTCTCAAACACTTCAAACCTCAGTCAAATGACCTATGATTTAGAGTCTATCAGTTGCATATAAGACATGTATCTAGAGGAAACCTTCTACATTTAAGCTTAATCTAAGATTTCTAACCCCAAAAAACTATATTGATATCTAAAGGCTATAAACCTTCAAATATTTACGGCCTATGTCACTAGATATGCCACCTAGTGGATCCTGTCCTTGGAGATTTCTCTAAAGCCTCCAACCACTTCTAGACCCTTGATTATGACTTGTTAGTTAATTATTAAACTATATTTTAGTGGACCCACTTTGATCCACAATTAATCAGGGATCAAAAAGACCAAAATAACCCTGAGGGCAATTTTGGAGTTCTTCATAGACTTCAACATAGCTTTTTCAAAACAAATCCCAATACATCCTAATCACCATTAGGAGCAGATTAGAGTCAAGCCCAGACCTTGGTCAAGCCTGGTTGACCAGATCAACTACTTTTTATCAAAATACCCCTTAAGGATCTAATGGATCATTTTGACCCAAATGACCTCTCTAGACCTTGAGATCACCTTCAACAGACTTCAAATAACATTTCAAACTCATTGAATCCAAACCTAGGTCCTAAGTCAACTTGGTTGACTAAGTCAACCATGATTGACCAAGTCAATCTTTAAGCCCATCTACTTCCAATCAAGCTTCAAATCCATTCAAACTCCTCTAACCACTTCCCCTATTGATTTGACTTTGATTGGATCTTTGACTCTCAATAATTGACTTAATCAATTGGGCCCATGACTGGTCAAAGCTAGCCCTCATGACTCAATCCAACCCACCTGGTTAACCTGACATTTTTTTTAGAGAAAATGCATAGAGCAATTTTATTAAACAACTAGGTACAAATAGATTCCTCCTTCAACAAATCAAGAAAAGAAGGAGGAATGCTAATGTCACTAACATCTTGCCAAAAATATTTTGAAAAAAGAGTAAAATTAGCACAAATATCGGCTAACTTATTACATTCTCTTCTAGAAAAAGAAAAATGACTTGCTTAAACCCTTTAAGAAAATCTAAATCCTTAGGATTTAGAAATTCTTCTAAAATAAAATTGTTCTGAATAGCCTTTTGAAAAAGAAGAATGACATTATGATTGTCTCCTTCAATCACAATGTCGTTAGCATCAAACATCCAATCTTGAACATAATTCCTCAAAGAAAGAATTGAAAGTATTTCAACTTGTGCACTATCCCAATGTGTACAGCTAAATCCGAAAGCTCCAAAGAATTGTCCCTTGTAGTCTCTGAAAACACCACCAATTTCGGCTTTATTGTTTGTGCTTAAAGTAGCATCAACATAACATTTAATCCAACCAGGAGGTGGAGGAAGCCAAGAGGAATGACCCAGCATATCATGCTGATTAGCTTCCTAGTTCTTCGAAATTGGATTATTTTGAAAAGATCCAACTGCATAGCTTAAAGCATTGGCTGCGATAAAAGAGCAACTATCTTCATTACCTCCATGTATTAATTTTTCCTGCTTTTCCAACAACAAAAAACCAATGAATAATATAGATTACCAATGAGGGCATTCTATACTGAAAGGTTGTGTAAAACATTCTTCCAATGAATATGGAGCTAGCATTCGAAAATTCCATGCCTCAAGTTTCTCACAAACTTTCTTGATCATTACACAATTCAGATCTATATGTTTAGTATTTTCCACACCTTCATATCCTCTTGGGAAGCCATCATAATCAATTATTCTCCTATAATGAAGAAAACAGCTAGACAGGATAGTATTCTTTTAAAGATGCCACCAAAACAATTCCACTTGTGGCCATAATTTTAACTTTTTTATCCAGGTCCAATTTAAGTCTTTCATATCATCTTCAATGGTTTTCTCATAGGATAATGCATCAACGAATTTTCCTGAGTACTTCACAGTGAGATCCATATAGTCATTTTCAGCTTCAGAATAAATTGGTACCTGTTGAATAAGATTTACTAGCTGCAAACCAAAGCATTGATTCAGCTTCTGAACATTCCATTCCCCATTCATAATAAATGCTGAAAGATTAAAGCAATCGTGATCTAAAATTGAAGTAAAGGTTGGCCATTTGTCAATACATTTATTAAGAATCCATACATCACCCGTGGAATTCACCTCTTGACCGTTACAAATATTCCATCTCAATAGAGGATGTAGAAATTTAGCTCCATTCACAATAACTTTCCATGTTGAAGATAAATTGCATCTATTCCCGCTGCTCCAAAGATTATAACCATATTTAGATATTAATTTCCTGTTCAAAAGGGATAATGGTTTGTGATAAAATTAAGAGGCAATTTGGCCCTTAATGTACCAATCCTTCCTAGCACCGATTTCACCCCTCTACATCCTTTATTTTTTTTATTTGCACAATACATCCCAAGCAACATAGTGAATAACAAAACTTCCATCTTTTTTATTCCATAGAAATTTTTTGCACTTTTTATCTACTTCATTTAAAATTCTCAAAGGAACAAGAGAATGAGTAGAAACAAAGATCGGCAATGAAAGAAAGGATGCATTCAGCAATATTAGCTTTCCAGCTAGAGAAATGAATTTATTTCCCCACATATTCAATCTTCCAGAAGAAGTTCTATCAAATTGTAAAAATTTTAATTTAGTAGTCTTCTTAGTACAATCTTTATTCCCAAAAAATTCAACTCTTTCACCACTTTTAACTTCCGCAATTTGGAAATGTTCTTAATAGTTCTTCTTGAAACAGATTTACCAAATAACAAAGATGACCTGCTTGAGTTGATCAATTGCCCGGTCGAATTACAATAATTTCTCAAGCTGACAATAATTTTCTTCATGCTTTTCCTAGTAGCTTCTGAAAAAATTGTTATATCATCTGCATACATAAGGTGAGAAATCAAAGGAGCATTTGGAGAGATTTTCATACCAATTCTACCTCCTCTTTTAGCAAATTCTTTAGATAGCAACTGAGAGCACATGATAAAGAGGTAAGGAGATAACAGTCATCCTTGCCTAAATCCACATTTAGACTCAATCCAATTTGAGTTACAACCATTGATGAAAATAGAAAATCTCGGGTTCTTAACACATTCCATAATAATATATGAAAATCTTGAAGGAAAACCAAACCATTCAAGCACTTGATTAAGTGTGGGCCGGCTAACACATGTTATCTTATGCTTGCTCCATATCAACTTTGATAGAAACTCATCCCTTTTTATATTTTGAAAATCTAAATTTTAGAAATAGATCTTGAGCAAGAAGTATTTGATCCGACATAAGTCTCCCTTTTCCAAAGGCATATTGCACCTCTAAAATGATTTTAGGAAATAAATAGCTCATTGTATTCAATAGCATGCTGGCCACAATTTTATAAATTGAATTACAAAGGCTAATTAGCCGGTAGTTAGAAGGTAAAAGAGGATTTTTTACCTTAGGAATGAGCACCACATTAGTTTCTTTCCAAGCATTGCACATAGAACCAGTATTAAAGAAATAATCAATGGCCTTCCATACATCATTATGAATAATTTTCCAATATGCTTTGATAAAGGAGTGACTGATCCCGTCTCTTCCAGGAGATTTATTAGAACTCAGCTTTTTGATAACCTCCTCCAGCTCCTCTTTAGAGAATTCTCTATCTAGAATTTTGAAATACGCAGCTTAAATCTTATTTGAAGGTGAAGGCCATCCCTCCAATTTTCAATCTCTACTTCTCCATTTGTTTTTGAAAAATCCATAAAACATCTATAATATCTTCCTAATTTTCCAGCAGTACACCATCATTATTTTTTAATTGATTAATTCAATTTCAATTTTTTCTTGTTGTTGCAGAAGCATGAAAAAATTTAGAATTACTATCTGTACCTTTAAGCCATTGCATTTTAGATCTTTGTTTCCACCAGGTGCATAAACGTCCAAGAGTAGAGTTAAGATCTCAGACCTTAGATCTCAGCAAATTTGTTTTTTTGTTCAGATAAACCTCTATCAGATTATTCTTCTTCTTGGAGCCCCAGAATTTCTTTTTTTAAACAGTCTTTCAACATGGTTAAGCTTATATGCTTAGCTTTATTCTAAAAAAACAAAGCTTTTAAAGAGCGTTGAAATTTTTTATTCAAACTTTCATCAGCATTACCTCTAGTAGGTTTATTCCAAGAAAACCAAACCACGGAGTGTGAGGCTAGATATGATAACCATACATCTTCAAATCTTAGATTATTCCTTCTATAAATAAAAGGAGAAAAGATTCTCAACATAATAGGATTATGGTCCGATGCAATTCTTGCTAAGTGTCTTGCCACCGCCACCTTCAAGGAATTTAAGGCTGTACAATTTAGAATGCACCGATCCAACCTTTCTAAGATACGGGTATTACCAGTCTTATTATTACACCATGTATATTTAGGAACAATAAATCTAATATCATGGAAATCACAATTTCTCATGAAGGAATACATTTCTTTAGCTCCTTGTGACAAAACAAACTTTTTGCCACCTTTTTTATCATCTTGGGATAAAATGCAATTAAAATCACCACCAATGACCAATGGAAGTTTTGAGGATGTGAAGTTCTCCAATTTATTCCATAGGATTCTTCTTTCACAGCTATCAGTGCTTCCATAGATTGTAGCTATCACCCAAGTGCCTTTGTTAGCAATGTTCAGTTCTCCCACTACTAACTAGTTAGATGCTTCCATGACAGAAAATAAAGCCAAATCCGATCTCCAACATACCATTATACCACCAGATAATCCTCTTGCTGGGAACAAAAAGAAATCCCATCTATCTTCTATAAATCTTTTGAATTCCAAAGGATCTATAGAAGAGATTTTGGTCTCAAGAAGACCCACAAAAATTGCATCATTGTCATTCACAATTTCCTTCAAGTAACGAGAGGCCTCAACTTTCCTAGCCCCCCCTACAATTCCAAAAAATTAATGAGCTCATTTTGGATCAGAAGTGGGTAAAGACCCATATCCTCTCCTTTTGGTCAGATCACCTTTCCTATTTTTTAAAGGTAAGCTAATATTGCCCAAGGACTTCAATTCTTTTTGTAATTTGAATTTGATCACATTAAGATTTGAAGCATATACTGTGGTGGGAGTAGTAGCATCTTCAATTATTCCTCCATCTTCTTTATCATTTTTGTCATTCCTGATTTCTATATCATCTTTATCCAATTCTTTGTTATCAGTAATCAAACTGTCATCTTCATCAATCAAACAAAGAACTTTAAACATATTACCCTTATCACATAATACGGGTTCTTGAATAACTTCTATCTGATTAACAGATGTTGAATAATTAGGAGCTTCAGGTATTACATCATAAAGCTGATTTTTAGTAGGATTGATAATATCATCTTTGTTTAAAGTACTTACAGGTTCCAAACCACTAGCATAATTCACAGGCTTATCAGTACAAAGGGCCAACTCCTCTAATGTTTTCAACTGCATTTCCTTCACAAGCATCTCCTGATCAGTATCAATTTCCCCTTCTTCCAGATGGTTTTTTCCAGTATATGAATCCAGCTCCACAAGATCTGCATTATTCTGAACTATAGGGTTTACAACAGCTGCATCACCATTTTTTTCCTTACTTATGTACACCTGTTTCCTTGCAACCTTCACATTTTTCTTCTGCTAGGTTGGTCTTCTATTATTCTTTCTATTCACCATTATCCATGGGCCATAAGTAGAATAATTATCTACCTCTAGATATCCTTCCACATCCTTTACAGGTTTAGCACTTCCACCATCAACATTCTTCTCCTTATCCACTGAACATTTATGTTTACAGTTTTCTTTTATGTCCTACCAATCCACATTCATAACAAAAAGTTGATATTTTTTCATATTCAACTCTTTGAAAAAATCTCCCTGATATGCTTTCCACCCAAACTCCTAATGAAAGACATTGGTCCAGCTTAACCCTCACACAAATTCTAGCAAATTTCCTCTTCCCCCAATGGAACATATTTCCATCCATCATTAGAGGTTTTCCTACCATAGAAGCTATTCTTTCCACATTAATTTCATCCCAACATTGCAAGGGTAAATGAGGTAATTTGATCCAAATAGGAGAGGTCAGTCCTTTCATAGATAAAGTAGAAAATTCAGGAGTCCATCTCTCCATACCTATAATATGACCGTTCACAAACCATGGTCCTCCCGTCAGAACTCCTTCCACCATTTCATCAGAACTAAAAGAACACATAAACCATCCTCTACCAAGGGTAGTAAAATGAAAATTCCCAAATAACTTCCACTGGGGCCTCACTTCATGCTACCAAATGAAACGAAATTTCCTTCACAAACAACTTGATAACCAGTGAGTTCCCAGTCTATTTGAGTTCAAAATTTCTATATCTTTCCTCAACTTAACATCTTTGCCATCTTCTGATAACATCAAATCTTCCTCCTTAAAATCCAAATTGATATAAGGCTTCCTCTTTCAAGGATTCCATCTGCCTCCAGCTCATTCCTTTCTGGCATTAAATTGTTAATCTTATCTGCAGCAGTTCCTTCATCTAGACCCAGACATCCATTAAAATGATAATTTTTGTTAAGAGTATTATGAGAATTTGCATTTATCACACTGTGTCCAGGGATCTCATTTGAATTCCCAAACCTATTAACAAAAAATTTTCATCTCAGATGAAGAAGTCGAAGGAATGTTAAAATCCAAATCCAAAAAAATCTGAACAGAGCACAGTGTAACAACTTCTGTTTGGCCAGCAATGCCCTTACCTTTGCCTTCCACATGTGTAATCTTCTTAGGCAACTCCCCATTATTCTCCTTGATCACGAGTGGACCTCTCGAGTTCTTATTCAACCCATTCATATTCTTCAGAACATAACCAACAATGTTTCTATTATCTTCATCCACGGATTGAGTCTTTATTCCTCCTATAGCATTATCACTCCCCACCATCGCTGTTCATGGCCGAAGGCCTTCCATAACGTCTCCCCCGCCAATTCCGTGAAGGGCGAAATACAAACCTGGAAGAAGAAAATTTGAAAAAATGACAACTTTATCTCTCTAGAAAAACTTGAAGCTTCTCTCTCTAGTACCAGATGAGTATTCTAACCTGACCTATTTGAACCTCATCAAACCCCTTCAAACTTTAAATATTATTTTATTCCATGCCTTAAAAATCTTTCAAGCATAAATGAATCTAAGCCTAATGTACTTTAACTTGGTCAAATACATTTGAGCTTTTATATTTCAAATCTTTAAGTATCAAATATCCTCCAATCTATTTCCATTAGCTCAAGCTTCCTCCATACCATATGGTATGCCACCTCATCATAGCTTGATTATGTTGACTAGTCAAATAGTCAACAAAGTCAATTAAAGTTCAAAATGGTCAAGATAACCATCTCAAACCATTTCTCTTCATGACAGCTCATCAATGCCGTCTAATCCAACTCTATAAGCTTCTTAAGCCCTCTTAATCTTTGGTTTAAATCCCTAAGCATTCCACATGGACTAAATACCAAAATAGGATTTCCACCTCATGGTACCTTATGTTATTTGATCCACCTACTCACAACCACTCTTAAGCCACTTTGCATTCTTCTGAGAGTCCAGCCAGCATATCATAGTCGTCCATTCGATTTGAGGAAGGTTGAATAGGGCAAAACCCTTAGAATGGCTATCATTCTAGCCAATTCACTCTCTCACTTCATTTCTTTTTCTCTAGAGCTCTCTCAGCCTCTAAGTATCCTCTTAAAGCTTCTCAAGATACTTCCTTAGCTCTCTCAAGCCTTTTCCTACCAGATCATAGCCTTCGAACCCTCATTGGTGAAGAAAGAGAGTTTAGAGAGAGAATCAGGAGATTCAAGAAAAACTTAAAATCCAACCAGATCTTGGTCTTAGAGTCTTCATCAAAGTTGAATAGGACATATTATTCTTTCCAACAAGCCCAAGAAGTTAAAAATCCACTAGCTATATTGTAAGTTATATCGATTTTAAGTTTAACTTTCAATTTAAAACTATAGCATACAATGCAAGGAGCAACCAAACTCCAAGAATTGCAATATTACGCTACCATCAATCTATGTTTCAAATTTCATGAAGTTTGGTTGAGTATTTTGAGAGTTATGTTCATTTTAATTCCCAGTTCATTTTTGAAATAATGGTTCTGACGAAATCCTAACCGTCCGATCAAGATTAATGATTGATCGAAAGTCCATAGATCATCAGATGATCAATTTGTCCGACCGGATTCAAACGCGGGTTAGCAAGTGATTGCAGAGGGTGATGTGTCCATTTCATGGCAATCGGATTATTCATGGTTGAATTCGACCATCAGATCTAAGGATCCGACTTGTTTAAGTGAATTGCCCAAGGACCAATGTGTGGCATGTGATGCAGCACAGTGCCGTTGTCATCCCAATCATTGCCAATGATTGGATCCGATGGCAGAAGTGGCTAATTTGACTCAAAAATGAATTAAAGTTTTAATTAAATGCCCAAAAACTTTGGAAATTCATAGAAATTTCATTTTTACTCCAAATTAGGTGTTCTTGGGCAGGCTTGTTAGAAAGCTCTTGACCTCAACGACTTTATTTTATAAATAATTTTAAATAAGTTTAACCATTGAATTTAGTGAAAATAGAGATAATGATTTTCTATTTTTCTCAAATTTCTCAAAATCCAATTATCAAATTGACCTCAAATTTTGATGGCTTATATTAGGGGGAATCCTTGATCTACCCTAATTTTCTTGGGTCATATTTTGACTAAAATTTTTATTAATTAAATTTTTAAAAGTAGCAGTTTAAAAAATTCATAATTATTTACATACTTAGCATTAGGACACCTGATTGTGTATGTGCATTAATGTATTTCAAGGGTAAGTAAAATATTTATTCAAGCTTACTCAACTTAGTGACATCATTAAGGATAATAATTAAGGACCCATGCTTAAAAAAATTAGAAAAATTCCAATATTTATGATACACCTCCTATTGATTTAAAACTTTAAACACTTAAACCTAGTGACACATAAACCCATAGAAAAATTCTTACTGGTTTTAAAAATCTTTTAAAAAATATTTAATTAATTAATCATTTAATCAAGCATTAAAACACTCAAAAATTCTAATGAATCTAACTTAAATCAAAAAAATTATATATAATACCTCTAACTGCCCAAAATTAAACCCATAATTAAGGAGAAATAAAAGCCATTTGAGTGGACCTTAAAATGAAGCTTAATTTAATCTTAATTAAAAACCAACATTTAAATAATTTAATTAATTAAAAATTCCAAAAAAAATTCCAAACACTCAGAATCTCTCATTAGGTCATTCCTGACCTTTGGAGTTGATTTCAAGGAGTTGAAAGTTCTTTTGAAGCAAAATCATTAAAAACCTCTTGATTAAACAATTTTAAAAATTCAAATAAACACTCAAACTTCTAAAAATTACAACTAATTCTAGAAATTTTCAAATTTAACAAACTCAATGGCATTGGACACCATTTTGGGTCTAATATTTATAAAAAATATCAAACTTTCAAAAATTAATCAAATTCAAAAAGTCACAATATGGTCAAACTTAAATCAAAATCAAGTCAATACTTCAAACATTTATAAATAAATGAAGAAAAATCCAAATCTAGCAAAATTATAGTCTAACTGATCATCTTAAGGTGTAATATTTTATAAAAATAATAACTTTCTAGAAATCAATCTTAATCTAAAAGTTAAATTTTACATCTTTAATTAAATGCATTAAATAATTCAAATAATTTCAAAAAATTAAATAATTGATTTTAAAATCATGATAATATTAATTTAACTTTAAAACCAGTAATCAATTGACCTTAATTAAAATTCATTAACATTCAAACTTTAATTAATTCAATACATTTAATTATATTGATTACTACTTTATCCAAGCCTACGTGGTTATGAAATTAGCCTAAAAGAAGGTGAAATAAATTCACGGCCTCGGTGAGCAACAAAGGTAGTAGTTAAAAAAACTTTAAAATATATCTTAAAATTAATCTTAATTTATTAAGACTTAAACTTTAATTAAACCCTTTCCTTAAACCTTTCAACCAACCAGAACATCGAGATAACTTTAACTAACTATCCCATATAGGATATCTCCAACCCATATAGCCTACCACATATACTTTAGATGTTTTCCTAAGACAACTAACTCTAGTCTTAGGCTAGGTTGGTGTTTACTTTTTTATAGTTGTGTGCAAGATTTTTCCTAGTTTTCACTACATACTGGTTGCTAGCTTAGATTGATATGTTTATTTATTTAATTTCTACACCCTGTGATGTGATTGATTGTGCGTTATATTTACCTTTAAGTTAGGGATAATTTATACTAATTCAACATTATGTACGTGGTCATGCTCATACAGAGCATGAAAATTAAATGGGGCAAAAATAAATTAAGCTAAAAAATTAATGATTTTTTTATAAGTGCTTCAGAATGCCTAAGTCCCCCTTTAAAATTAAAAGAGCATAGCTAAGTGTGATTGTGATTTGAGTATTTAAAATTATCAATTAATATTAACTGCTTTTGATGTTAATTTAAATATTGATTTATTAGGATAACCCTATAGATGTTGAGACTAGATTTTAACATTTCATTCAATATAATTTTATTTAAATATTTGAGTTATAAATTGTTAAGTGCTTTAGGTGGGATTGAATATCCAATTTGGAATCCAAAGAGGAAAGGACATCCCTTAAGGGAGTGTCCCTCTCCATTTAGAGATCCAAATTTGGATAACTTTCAAAATATCCAATGAGAAAAGATAACACTCCTCTCTAGAGAGCGTTTCTTTTCATTTGGATATCCGGACCTAACGATCCAAGGAGCCCCACAGAAGGATGAAGAAGTGGATAATGATAAGAATCCCATTCTCGAAATCACTTGAGTCTTAGGAGTATAATCTGTGTTATTATTAGTACCCTACCATTTTTAATTTCAAGCAATTTTGGATTGTAATATGAAAAGGCACTTGCCTATCGACATTTTATTTATTAATTGATTTAATTATTCAATTGTTTGATGTTTATTGTGATATATGATTGCCTGCTTTTAGTAGTTTTTTGACGATATTGCATGCCAATTTTGTTTTAGCCTAGAACGATCGGAGGCTCGTGAGGGTACACTTAAAACTTTTCTACTAAAATAAAAATTAATTTTTTTAAAGATAATATAGAACCTCTAATGAATTTAAAAAGTCATTCCGGGAAGGCTGGGGGTTCGCATAACATATTGATGCATCTTAATTCCTTTGTTAGGTACCTCCCTGCCTGTGGGTTCAAGTAGACCACCTAACTTATGAGGGTGCATATCCATCAACAGTAATCTATAAAATCTAAGATAAAATCTATTTTTAAGCCTTTTTTAAAAATTCCTTCATTTTGATTTAAGCATTTTATCGAGTCAACTTGCATTCATTGCATTAGAAATAAATTAAATTGATTCTAAAACTTAATGCATTTTTACTTAAGTTTCACTTCACCCAACATAAGCCAAGGGGACAATTAGGATCTTCTTTAGACATCGACCCTGCTCTCCTTAAACTCAACTTAACATAATGTCCCTACCACTTTATATTAAAAGACCAATCTCATAATTTTGAAGCATTTAGATGGTTTAGCTGGCTCCCCAATCTAGACTGGGGTAAGCCCAGATCTATATTGCATTAGCTAGGTTCAGGTCACTAATTTTCAGTACCCAATTTAGATTTAGGTTTGGAGGTAGGCTCGAGTTATAAGACTTAAACCTCTAGGAATTGAATCCCTACTTTCTAATAAAATTAACCATTCAAATAAAAATTCTTTCAATCAAATTTAAGTCTAATACTTGGGATATTCTGGATTAGTTCTGAAGTGATTTCAAAATCCCAAAAACTCCTTACCCTTCCCTCTTTGACCTCTAGAAAGAACTGCTTAACCTTCAATCAATCCCATTTTAAAATTTCAACCCTTACCTCCTTTGACATCAATCTTTGAAAATCTAAATAAAATTTGTATTGCTATTTTAATTAGGAGTATTCATAGAAAAACTCTAATTTTCCTATAATGTAATTAACTACAAGGGCTTACTCTCATATGAAATTTAAAAACCCAGATCTAACTTTCAAAATCAAGTTTTCAAAACCTTTAATTAATTCTCTTTAGGAAATTTAAATTCAATGATCATTATCATCATTTGGAAATAATTGATATTTGGTGATATTCTCTTTCTTCGGGAAGAAATATCATTATATTATCAAGATTTTGATTATAAAATAATGATCTCCTATCCCGATCATTATAGTCAAACACTCGATTTAACATCACTTTGATCCTTCAAGATCATATGTTGTCTATTCTTGAGTTGACTATGATGATTAGGATAAATTCAAAATTTTGAAATCTAAACCTATTAGGGAATGATATGTTCATCATTCAAAGTGATAAATCATTCATAATATGGTGTTTGATTCTAAAACTAAAATTCTAGAAATTAAACATTCCTAAAAAAAATTAATCCTTTTCAAAACAACACTTTTTCAATCAAACAGTCTAGGTCAACCCTTGTTCAACCATTGAACCATGAATATATCCTTCTTCTTATTTATTGTTCAATACAATTTTCACAACATTGGTTATAAATGTGTGATTGAACATTCCCAGAAGTTGTAGTGAACTTTACATGGTTGGACTTATACAGGTGGCTCAACTTGGGCTAAAATTACCTCTCTAAGTGACCCTTGTTGAATTAGAAAATCTTTAAAACATTAGGAAAGCTCATGGAGGCTCTGAGTTAAGCTAAATTTATTTGGGTGAGCTTAAATTGATTTTTGGATTTTTGGCTCAATTTGGGTCAAAGCACTTGCCTAAGGGATTTAGGCCAAAGTCTTAAGAAGCCATGGCAAGAGTTTGAAAGAATTTAGGTTAGGTTTGAATGGACTTAGGCCATGGATAACAAGAATTACCTATTAAGGGATTTTGGAAAAATTGACCTAACCCTGGTCAATGAGGGCTACCTATGGGTTAGGTATGAGTTTTAGCAACCTTCAAATAGGTTTGGATCACTAACATTTACATAGGTTTTTCCCATAGAACTTGGGAATATGGGACTAAGGGTCATTTTTTAAATTTTGTTTATCCATGGTTAATTAGGATATGATTGACCATGAGATAAACATGACCTTCAGTGTCCCTAAAGTAATTTAGATTCACTTAGGTTCAATGCCAAACAAAGATTCTCTATTTTGACCTAAGCATGCCATAATAAGTCTTATAGAAGTATTATAGAAATTTTAACCACTCATGGTCAATTAGAGTTGAGCATGGGTAAGGCATGATTCCAAGTGATCCTTGTTGCAACCACAAGACCCTCATGCTTTGTGGTTTTTCCCCATACCACTTGACTATATGATATGATAAGATACCAACTCTGATATGACTGGCATAGGAAAAACATAACAAAGCTGGCTAAATATCAGAACTTATACAGTATAGTATATGAATATGAATGTATAGATTTTTTGAATGTTAGACACATGATATGATAGTATTACATTATGATAGAACCATAAATGAATTCATATATATGATATAGTATTTTATAATGAGACTCACACATTCATTTAATTATAGTTTATGATATATATATAATGAAATACATGACTTATATTGTATCACATGACCTGATTATTGGTAATTTTGACATGCATCACAATATTAAATATGACAACATAAGAATAAGCCCATATATATAATATAATGAAACAATGAGTCTAGTAAAATAGGTATGCACAATATACGTTATGAATATTTATCTTTAATACCTTTAATATGTTTCATAACTTATTATAACAACTTTTTCAAATAAAGTAATTATAATGATTGCAATGTGTATGTTATGGATATGCATAACCCTATGTGCTCACATGATTGTTAAGTAATAATATTATTTAATAGCCTTGCACTGATATAGTGGTAGGTTTCAGCAACCTACTAGGTTATTAGCTCATTATGTAGTTTCTATGTTTCAGCGAAGGGAAAGGACCTATAGTAGTTTGGTAGCTTATTTGATATGTGATTCCTTTATTTATATCATAGATGATTTTGTGATCATAATAAACATATTTTATTAAATAATATCAAAGAATCATGACCTGTAAAAATGATTGGTCCAAATATTTAATATGTATATATTTTGGGAAATGATAAGTAGTGTTATATTTGATGTTTTTGCTGGCCATTTCTTTATATAATTGATTTAGTTGCTCTATATAAAAATAAGAAAATAAAAGAAATGAATACCAAAGTAGATCTTGATGTTGGTCTTCCTAAATTATTATCACCAATTATTGTTATGAGTTATATCGGGTTGGGTCTTAATAAAAATGGTATCAAAATATTTTTTTATGATGAATTGATTCAGTACACAACTATAGCATTGATTAAGAGAGATGGTTAGAAATGGGTAAGTTAAGGATTTTCTATCTTTGTATTTGCATTTTTAATTCATTTCATTTAATCATATAGATGAGTGAGGATATTGTGCTTATGAATTATGGACTTTCAAAAACTTGAAGACACAAATGAGCAGAATGAGAATAAGGCAACACCAGTATAAGGTGTAGTATCTTAGTTGGTTTCAAAGTTAATGGTAGGATTTGTTAATTTAGTGGCAAAATTTATCATGGATATGTAAAGTCAACATGTTTGGAACAAACCAACAAGTCAATCTGGATAGTTAGAAAGCAAAGAGGACAGAGAAAAAACTACATAATCTCACAAGTTGAAACCATCATTGTTTAAAGGATATGTGGAGCCACAAATATCTAAGGCTTTGCTTCTATGAATTGAAAAGATATTTGTTGGGATGTATATTCCAGATAATAGAAAAGTTCCTCTAGCTGTGTTCATGTTAGAGAGAGAAGCAAGGAAATAGTGTATGTGACAATATAGGAAGAAATTTTAAGGAAAACAAAACTCTAAAATATCTTGGAATGAATTTGTTGATGTGTTCAGAGAATGGTTCATACCCATATACCAAAAATAAAATTTAAGAAGCATTTATAAGGATGATGTATGATTATACAACTTCCATGCTGTATGACACCAAATTTATTACTTTAGCCAAGTATGCTCATCAGTTAATAAGCATTATAGAAGAAAAATGCTATCACTTTTGTAAAGGATAAAGAGATGAATTAAGACATCCATTATTGCCTCTAAGAATCAAATATTTTTCTGAGTTAGTAGAAAGAGCAAGTAAATTGGGAATGATCTAATAGTGTCACACTTTAGGTGTGATACGAGCAAAAAAAGAGAAAGTGGGCAACTGTTCAAAAGTCTAAGTGTATTTAGTAAAAATAAAAGTAATGCAACACCAACTAAAGTTGAGAGGAGTCAGATAGCTTATGTTAGCAGTAATATGGAGTTCACCATATGTGGGAGATGACATACATGATAGTGCTACAAGATCTTAGGTCATGTTTTAGGTATGGGTGTTATAGGCACATAATGGTAAATTTTGCTCAGAGAGAATCAAAAGAAAGATTAGTTCTATGTTAGAGAGCAACACTATCTAGAGCAGAAGGAGATGATTCTATGCATAGAAGTGGAGAAAGGACTACAGTAATGAGACCAAGTGACAGCCAGGCAAGACCTACTACTTTTGGAAAGAATGTTCCAATATGCTCAAGTGTCTACAATTTTAATTTGATTCATTAAGGAGATAAAAACCAATTGAAGGAATGACAAATATATATCCCATTTTAAAAGAATTTTATAAATTTATTCTTGTATGATATTTCAAAATATTATGGATGACATTTTTCAAAGGTGGAAAGATAATAGCAACCAGAAGTCCCTCATGCATGTGTTATATATATATATTACACTAAGAATAAGATCTATGATAAAAGAGCGAACCTTTTATTAAAAAAATGTTAATAATGGGAAAATGATTAATGTTACCACAATCATCTTCTATGAAACAAATAAACCTCTGCTGGGAATAGCAATATCGTAATTGATATAGAAAAAATTTGTGAATAGTATTCTTAAATCTATTTTTGAAGAAATGAATCATCTTTCCTCCCAACTTACCCCAACATCAAGTCAAGTCTATGAATCCATTTTTCTCTAGTGAGCATAGGGGAACTAAAGGCTTGATTTCCCTACCCATCACCTTGGGTGAGGGTGGCCAGCAATACACCACATGAAGTGATTAGTAGTATCATTATATGCTCTATGCCCCTTACTCTGGAAGGTATATGTAGCATTTATTTACATAGGATCTCCTAAAGTAATCCTAGTGTGATATTATTGTTCATTGAATTATAATTATCTTCTCAAAATGAAAGACAACCTAAGTTAAAGTAATCTTCACCCTTGTAGAATAATCTGTCAAATGAAAACATTATTAATCAGAACTGTAATAGGCCTGGAATTAAGGAATAATCAAAAGAGATAACACTCAAAGTTATAGTAATGAGACTTTTATAAACAAATGGTTTATTATGATAACTAAAATGCTTAGTAATAAGGATTGGAAGAAGTAAAGTTAGGTACTAAAAAGGAAATAAATTACCCACCCCTATATTTAAAATAAGAGTTAAAGCAAAAACCTAGAACAACTGGCTTAATGATTAAATTTCTAAAGTATTAACCAAAATACAAGAATGTCTCTAAAATAGAGAGAGAGAGAGAGAGAGAGAGAGAGAGAGAGAGAGAGAGAGAATTATCCTAATTACAGTCACCAATCCTTCTATTGAGGGATTAATGATGATGATATGAATATATTCATCTCCTAAATAATAGTTTACAAATTCATGCCTTGGTTATATTTGAAAAAGGCGTATTGACAACATATCAAGTGTAGGTTTTAGCCCATAAGCTAGGATTTCAAACAATTTAAGCTGGAAACTTAATAAGATAAATAAGTGTTTGTGTTTGAACCAAGTTTTTTTTTTTTTTTTTTTTTTTTAAGTTTTTTAGTGAAGATTTTCTTCTTCAAAATTCTATATATATATTACATCACAATACAAATTTCTTGATATAGTTTTACTTTGTAGCAGATTGCTTTAAGGCAACAACATATTTTATCTTCAAGGGATATGCTAATTTTTTGTTGAGGGGAAAGGAGATGAGAAAAGAGTGTGTTCTTCTCATATTAAAAAATTATAGGAAGTGATAAGGAAAGATGTCTTGTTTGGTAAGACAAACTTGTTATCTCAACCCATCTAAGGACCTTACATTTAGTTGTATGATCTAAGTCAAGTCAAGTAATGTAGAGAATATGGGTTATTCAGCCTCTTAAAGGGATTAGGATCCCCAAGGTTAATTACACTAAAGGATACCTCAAAACACCACTTTACATAAACAATACATACTTTTGTTTGGTTGCCAGTGTTATAATTAAATCATTGATTATGATGCATAAGTTATTACTATAATAGTTTGTCCATGCTTTGAAACAAGTTAGTCTATAATGAAGAGGAATCACTATAACCAATTGAGATGATTGTCTCACTATATAGAAAGCTTATATAACAAAATCTTTGAATTACCCAAATTTAAAAGGAGAATGGAAGGGGTCAAAAGGGTTGGCTAGCTATCTATCTTAAAATGAGTTAGCTATAATCAAACATACCAACCATGTTGTTGCGAACTCACGAGTTTAATTTTTTTATGATAATAAATATTGTGGCTCACTTCCTTATGTCTACTTATATTTGTAATGTATATTTATTTATGTGTATACTAATATTTCAGGAATGACATGCACCATCTGACAAACATTCAAGGCTCAAGATTGGGTAGAATAGGTTATGCTTAAAGATTTTTGTAAAATTCATTAATAAATTTTTTATTTTTTGAGTCAAGTCTTGTAAGGGTGTATGCTAGCATGGTGATTATGCACACACACACACTCATAGAGTGAGATTGAGTTAAAACTAGAAGTTCAAATTTTGAACTCATCGTACTATACAATTTATACGGTACCATATGATCAACTCATCTAACTAATCAAATAAGATGATTTAGATTATTTATGATGATTAATTAAGATCATTAAAAATAGCTGGCAATTATAATTTAGGAAAGATTTTAAGATTTAAATTTTATTCTAATCATTCAAGAGATATACATCATACTAGATGATCTATGACAATCATGCCTAAAATGATCCTATGATTAGGGAACTAATTATGGTTAATTTATTCAATCTGATCATCAAGGACGATCAATGATAAATGTACTGGATGAATGAGAGGATGAATGGGACGACCCCCAATCGTACAAGATGAAAACCATAAACTTGTCAACTAATCATCTAGATGATCTCAGAATCATCTTGGATGATCCATATAAACTCTTGAACTAATCGTATATGATAATATAGTTTGTATTGTCAAAAAGGGTTATTTTATAATAATCATATAGGATAATCATATAGGGTCATACTTGATGATCAAAACAAATTTGAACTAATCATATGGGACTATTTGGTGATCGTGTAGTATTATTAGGTCAAATTCTACACATCGTATTAGACAATCCTCAATAATTGATTATTTAGGACTTTTAAAACCCTCTATTTAAGCTTTCTCCAAAGACATTATAAGTGTCTTTGGCATCCATTGAATCTTCGTTCTTTTGGAGAAAACTTAAAGAGAGAGCCTTGAAAGGAAAAGAGAAAATGGTAAAGTTTGAGAGGGAGAATATCCTTGGGAGGTTCAAGCGAGTATGTAGGGGGTTTCATACAGTTGCTCTAACAAGCTTGTACCTTAATACCATCATATTCAAGCATTATGTTGAGGGAAGTTTTGGAAAGAAGAAGATCTCTTTGATTTTGAAGGACACGACTACTCCACCACACCGAGGAAGGTGAAAATGATTCCAGGTTCTCTACCTCACCAGGAGGGTGAAAATGAGTCAAGGTTCTCTGCCTCACTAGAGGGGTGAAAAGGAGTCAAGGTTCTCTTCCTGCGAAAGGAGTATGATCCTCTACCACATCGAGTTAGTAGAAGGGAGTTCGTAAAGGCTTCTCTGCTTAGCAGTGGGAGCTAAAGAAGAGTCACTAAAGAGTTTAGTGCAATACCTAGAGATGGAGTCTTCGAGGAGTGGACATAGGTCAGGTTGACAAAACCATTATAAATCTCTAGTGTGTTTGTTCTTGGTTTTATTTTTTCATAATATATTTTTTTTCATTTATTTCTGTGTTAATTGTGTGGTTAAAAATATCTGAATTTCTATTATTATGAAATTAGTTTGCTTCCGCATCTAGAGATAAAATAATCTGTTTTTAGATATTAAAAAAGCTTTTAAAAGGGGGGTTTTTCTGTGTTTAAAGAAGTTTTTAAATCACAAACTCAACCCCCCTCTTTGTTAGCATCGGGACTTGTTCTACAAGGTCTAACAACCTTTACAAACTTTTACATGTGTCATCTATAAGAAAGTGTGAATTATGTCACCTAGAGTGAGACTCATGATCTTAAATTAAAGAAAGAAAACTTATAATTATTAAACCAACAAATTCAAATAGATTGAATGGAAATGATGTAGGACTTAGCATACTTACTAGTATATTAAATTCCCTTATAAATAAAGGAATAAACTAGCCTAGTTACACGCAATTAGAGCTACTCAACTATATTTACTATCTTTCTAGGTTAATTCACCCTCCTCCTATCATCTAAGATGACACCCGAATCATATGAATTAAAAATATAATTAATAGAAGTTTTATCCTATGATATGAAGATGGATTTGTGGTTTGGGACTTTGATCGCTAGCAAACTCTATTATATATTGCACCTAAGAGATGTAAAGCGAACTCAAACAAATTGTATAGATAAATAAATAATAATAATCAAAATCAAGCAACCTATAAATTTGATAATTCAAGTAAATAAATGCAATAAATAGGATAAAATAATTAAGAACATGTTGATTCAACTAGACAAAATTTCATATACATACTCAAAAAAAGAGAAGAAAGTTAGATGTGTTTTGGATATGAAAAACACAAATTCCTAAATATGTATAAAAATTAAATTGATAATAAAGTAGACAATATGTTGATCCTTGTGTATATGATCCTTATCACCTATTTCAAGCTTATTATTGTTTATTTGTTTAGTATAAGGACATATATGTTGATGAGTGCTCCAAGCTTTCTTTAATCTTAGTAACTCCTATATCTTCTGGCGGATAGATTGGTGATGATAAATTTGTCATTACAATAGGATTTTTTGGTGGATAGATATAAGGTGGAAAATGTGGCGCCCAAACCGGCGATAAATTCACTGGTATTTTAACAACGAAATTTCCTGCGAAATATCTGTCGTTGAATAACCAGCAACATTTTCGCTAGATGTGCACCAAAATTTAAAAAGTTTTCGGCATGATTTTCACCAGTTATTACTGGCAGAATTACCGACGAACATTGGGCCGGCTTACATAAACTCAAGGATTATTTACCAACGCATTAACCATCGGTGAGGTAATCGACTATTTACCATCTTGACTATTTTATTATTGGATATTTGATGATGATATTCTTCTTGTTTATATTATTGTGTATATGTTTATGTTTAATGATTTAATTGGTGATGTTCATGATTAGAAATGGATGTATGAATGAATGTATAAAGTATTATGTTTTTTCTATGCAGGTTGAATTGTGGAAATTATTTTCAAAAGGAAGAATGTTTTTTTTTTTTATGCTATAGGTTCCAGCGAATTTTCCACGAAAATGCTGCAGGTAATACGATACGATGATGTTTTTGGCGAAATGGTTGGGCCGGCATTTCCGATGGATATTAGGACGGCAAAGATCATCGGTAACAGGTCGGCGAATTTATACGACGAATTATCCGCCGGTATTGCCGGTGCGTATTTTCGCCAGAAATGCCGACGGATTATACGTCAGAATTTGACGAGAAAAATGGCGCCAGGTTCCTCAATCTTTTCACCGGAACACCAGCCAGAACACCCGCCGGAACCTTTTCCGACGAAAATATTTCGTCGGTTTAGATTTTTTGACGCGTGAATTAGTGTCTGATCATTTTGCGCTGGAAATACATAGAAAAGCACATATTTTTGGCAGATTTTGTCTGTCGGTAACAAAGTATTTTCTTGTAGTATTTTTTACTTATGAGGTTGTTTAATCCTATTAAAGCCAATAAATGGTTAGCCAATATGTTTTTTTCTTTTTAAATCCATTTTTTAAGCTCAATTTGACCTGGCAGATTGTTATTGGGTAAACTAGGGCTCAGTGGAGTCCATTATATGGGCAACTATATATATTTAGTGATATTGATTCAATGGTCTAAAGTTACTAGAACAAGTTTGATTAAGAAATAAGATCATTTATCTTGAGCTTAATAAAAGTTCCTATAAGGTGTATGGTACATTAGAATGACAAATTTAGGTTTGTTCCTGGGTTATACTTGTTCCTATAAAAATCGAAAAATTCTCAAAACCAATCAAATTAGTTGATTAAATGGGAAAAAAAATAATAGTTAGACCAATGATTGCTTCTATAAAGGTATATCAAGATTAAATATTAGAAAGATTTGTCTTATAAGAGTAATTCCTTTTTATTGAAGATTTTATCCCATAGTTTTTTCTATTCTAATAGGAATCCAATAGTCATCATAGATTCACTTTTCTATCTCACATACTCCATAGTCTAGAATAAAAATTAGTTGTGTTATAAAAAGGAATTCAATAAAAAGGAATTACAAGGGATATACCTTTATAGAATATAAATTACAAGGGATTCTTGGAAACTTCTAGAAGTGAAATAGAAATTCAAGAAAAATATTGATATCTCCTTGCTTAAAGGAGTAAGCTTGATTTCAAATAGGTGTTTACATTTTTTGTTGCCAATAAAGAACACATTTAAAGCAATATAGATGTGACCAGGCTTAGCCTCTTTATAATGAATTAGTTGTGTTATAATAATATAGATGTGATCTTAAATAGCACAATTCATAATGATATAGATGTTGTGATTATATTTTAAAATATTGCATAGAAATAAAATTATTAGTATATATTTTTTATAATTTTTAATATTTTGAGGATTTATAAAATCAAATTTGTCATGCATTATTATCATATCACGCAATTTATTAGACATATAAAGTAAAAAATAAATAAATTTGTGTTCGATTCCTCTCGAGTGACATCGCCTATTAAATGGAGTGCAATCAAGTGCGGGTCAGGAGGTTTCTATCATGGGTGTCTCATCTAGATCAGCCGAGTATTAATCACACCGTCAAGCACCCTTTCGAAGATGACAACGAGTTAATATTCTATTTCAAAAAATATATTAAATAAAATAATCTAATGGACACCACATATTAAAATATTGATAGAAATAAAGCTGCCATATATTAGACTTTTGGAGGTTGTCATGGAAAGCTGAGAAGTTCGACGTGACTATGGGAGAGAAAAAACATGGCCTGCTTTGTGGTCGTAACTAAAAGCCATTGTAACGTCATGTCTGCTTCCCCCTCGCGAACCCAAACCCATCAATAGATGCCCTAAGAATTATGCCTACTTACTTTTTTTTTTGGGAAATTACTTACTTTTCTTACCTTTGTACTTCATCAGCTGGATATGCTTCAGATTTTTATGAATGATCGCTTTTAAATTTTTACCATTTGTCAATCATTTTCCTGTAATAACTCTTCTTCATGATGTTTTTTTTCCTAATAAGTCTTCAATGTTTTCGTAGGTTTATATAGATGTTATATAAAATTTTGAGCCACTATTTTTCTTATTTATATAAAAAAATATTAAAAAAGTTATTTCAAATAAAATTTAATTCGGCATTGCTCTATCTATACTGTTTTGTTTAGCAATATTAATATGATGTCTAAGATTTCGTTTGAGATAATTTTTTTTACTGCATTATAAAATAATTTTAAATTAAGAATTTTAAATTTTAAATTTTTTTATAATGAAAGTTATTTATAATACAATAAAAAATTACCTTAAATAAAACATAGTTGCATAAATTATGAAGCGTTTTTCCTCTTGTCTTTATAAAGAACATATCGACATATTTTCTGAATATTAATGAGATATGATTTTGGTAGCATTGTATTTTTTCAATATTTTTATGATATTGCGGTCTGGTGGTTTGAGTCGAAGTTAGAGCCTAACGTTTTTATTCTTAAATAAAAAGGTGAGCAATTGGTAATCATTATTAATTATTTTATTTTTCCTTTAACATAAAAATATGACAAAGTCTAAAATATTTATGTTTAAAATTATTGATTTATAATATTTAACATAAATTTCTAATATTA
>NW_021320138.1:1112271-1130110 GCF_001605985.2 Dendrobium catenatum | reverse complement strand
TTTTATTGTTAAAATTTAGTTTAATGTGTAAAGATTTTGATACCAATGGTACAATTTAAGGGACTACTGAAAAAGAAATATAATATAAAATAAATATAGTGCAAAAGAAATACTTCGAAGTTATTAGGATTAATGTAAAATGAATACATGAGATTGTTTTTTTTTTTTTTTTTGAAATAAAATGAGTGCAATGTAAAGTCTAAAGAGGTCGGTAGTCGATGGAGGTGGCCGCAGTGGAGGTCTACCATGAATAATTAAGGTGGCCACAGTGGAGGTCTACTACGACTAAGGTGGTTGTGGCGGCGACAGTGGCGGCCGTTGGTGAGTGGTGGCCAATGGTGGTAAGCTGACGGTTGTGAGCAGTGGCCTTAACGAACATTCGCCCTCATACCAAAGATCATTATCCAACTTAATCTTTTTAATTTAATATTTAGCACTCTTCTTAGATATGAGTCAAATATTAGTTATTATTGTAAAGTGCAAAATGTAATGAAAATATTTAGTGTTCCTATGCCCTTCTAAAATATGCTTAAAATTAGCTTTCTGTCGCCAGAATTGCTCTTCCTTAATCTAAAGATCAATAAGATAATTTTTAGCAATGATTAAGCCTTATTATTCTCGGAGACAAGAGTCATAAAAATATTTTCCAAGTTAAAAACCTCATTTTCAGCTTTAGCAATATTAATAAAAATGCTCTAAAAACATTTTATTTCACCATCTAATCTTTTGATATTTTAGATAAAAACATCGATTGCATTAGGTCCCAAAAAACCATGCAAAGGAGCCAACCAATTCATTTCAACAATCTTATCAAAATCCACATATAATAATCACATATTTGAAATTTAAAAGATAAAAGCCATTAAAATTTATAGAAATAATGCTAATAAGTAAATGAGAATGATCAGAACACACAATAGCAAAAGCAGTCATTTCTATCATAAAATAGTTATTTATTTGCTAGAGTTTATCTTTTCCAATGGAATTTTGACGGATAACATTCCGCAGTTAAAACCACATAGGAAAATTAAATTTGTCGAATTAAATTACGCCAAAATTTTTTAAACGGTATTTTAGTGAATATCTGATGGATTTTCCCAATTAATCCGTTGCAACTTAATGTTGGTAATTGCAGCGAAAAGATTGTCAAATTTTTTTTAAATTTATGCTGAATTTTCAACGAAATTTTTAATAAGCAATTTTTGTCATCAATTATCATTCTGTGGCCGTTGAAAATGACGTTGAAAGGAAATAAACAAAGATTGCTGTCGGAATTTCAACTAGAATAGCTATGAGAAACCTATAGCATTTGTCATTCACCACACAACATCATATCATTTACAACAAATTATGAAAATAAAATATAAACATGAAATTACAACTTTCAAATTTAAAATATAAATCTAAACATAATGTAATTTAGAAACATAAATTTAACGAACAATAAGATAACAACATTCAATTTAAAACGTCTATCAATAAACATGAAGCTCAAAAACTTTTATGAGTCGTAAACCCATTGGATCTCTTCCTAGTAACACTGAAGTTAATCCTAAAGAAATGAAAGAGATACTAATGAGACTCAATTGAAGAGTATCAATCATCCACCTTAGAGCCAAATGAAAAATCTTGACAAGTTTGACTGAAGACTATAAACTTAGCATTGCATGAGAGGCACCTCAACTTCAGGTTTAGTTAGTTATCAAGTCTAGCTAAAAATTATAAACTTAGTGTTTTAGGCCGGGAGGCATCTTTTAAGTTAAGTTTTGCTGAATTTGCTTAAAACAATCTTTTGAAGATAAGAAGGGAACACCGTTGTCCCATACCTTTGAATGCTGCAGCACCTCGATGGGCCTTAATGATTAAAATTTTAAAAATTTCAAACTTCCCTCTTGCTGAAATCTATAAAACTAATTAGAAAGAAGTACACTTTTCAGTTAATTCTTACCAACTCATGAGTTAGTATTATACTTTCTTCTCTTGGAAATCAAAAGTCTAAGCGATGGGTGGAACCAAGCATACATCATCTTCTTCAAAGAACCAAAATAAAAAACATACCAAGAATGAGGATTCTTTTTCACTTCTCCACATGCAAAGTTCTGCCATTATTACTATGTTGAATGAATTCAAAGAGGTGTTTCATGAATATAAGTGAAATATATGGTGGAAATAAGGTTAATCCCCATCATTCTAATTACGAGCTCTCTTCCTAAACGCCATCTCGGGCAATTTTAGGAATCTCTTCCTCCTCCCGTGCTCTCTTCGTCTTCGTGCCCTCTCCGGCGGCAGAATCATACTTTCTTTTACTCTTCTTGTGCTAGTGTTCGTTTCTGTCAGTTCGAAGTATGGCGGGGGCTTCGTCCTCTACGCCTTAGGGGAATTTTTCCTCCTAGGTACAAGATTCAAACAAATGTTTTTTTAGCTTGGATTCTGGGGGACTTTCTCCTCCTCAATTGTGTTCTTTTAAGGAAGTTCTCTCTGGTTCCTTGGTAGGTGAAACCCTACCCTCTTTAACTCAATCTACGTTTAATGGCGTGCTGGCTGTCATGCTTTCGGATGAAGAAGTTCTAAAACTAGCTTCTCTTTTTCAATTTACTCTTGTTGGAAAATTTGGGTTGCGAAGGCCAAATCTGTATTCGATTCATGCTTGTTTTGGTAGCCTTAAACTCTCAGGATTTTATTCAGTTGGTCTTATGGATTCGAAACATGTTGTGATCCATCTCTCTAATAATTTAGATTACAGTCATGTGTTTTCCTGTAGATTATATTTTATTCTTAACTGCCATATGTGAATCTTGAAGTGGACTATGTTCTTTGCTGTTAGAGAAAAATCCCACGTTTTGCCTATTTGGATCTTGTTTCCTAACCTTAGGCTTCATTTTTTAATGCTAAAGGTTTACATGCACTTGGATCTATTTTTGGCTGCCCCTTGCAAACTAACCAGACAACTGCGTCTAGAACCCATCCGTACGTGGCTAGGGCCTTAGTTGAAGTTGATAACACTAAGAAAAATGCTAAGGATGTTTGGGTCGATTCTAAAGCTTTTGGTTACTTATAAAAAGTAGAGTTTGAAAAGTTTCTAATTTTATTTCTCATTGTAAAACACATAGCTATGCGGTTTCTGATTGCTTCAAATTGCATCCAAATCTTAAAAAAAAAACTCTAAAAATACTACAAATATTGTAGTTCAACATCAACATTATTTTTTCCAAGTTGTTCATGTGCAAATATCTTGTTCCAACTTTAATTATAATGCTTCATTTATTTATGTTGCTTGTACTAGATTGGGTCGGCTTCCTCTCTGGGATATTTTATCATATTTTGCTCTTAATTCTAGTGGTCCTTAGTGTGTGGGTGGTAATTTCAATATTAATTCGAATGCTAATGAAAGAATAGGGGGTAACCCGCCTATATCAATGCTATGGATGATTTCAATTATATGATTTCTAATTACAACTTATATGATATTGGTTTTATTGGTGGTGCTTTTACTTGGAGTAGAATGTCTATGTGGCAAAGACATGATAGGATTCTCTTTAATAATGACTGGATAAGAGATTTTACTATGACTCATGTTTAGCACTTAAGTAGAACTTTATTTGATCGTGCTCCTTTACTTATGACCATATATGCTAATAAAATTAATATTCCCTCAGCTTTTAGGTTTCAAAATATGTGGTTAACTCATACGGATTTTTTAAATGTGGTTTCTAATAATTCGCAAGCTATTATCTCTCCAGATAACAATATTAAGGGTATGTATCACCTCTGGGCCAAGTTGAGTAGATTAAAACAAGTTCTTAGATGGTGGAATAAAAATGTTTTCAAAAATATTTTTTTCTAATATAAAACAAGCTGAAGATAAGGTTTTGGATTTGGATAAGTTATTTTTGGAGAATCCCATAAGTGCCAATCTTAACTTCTAATCATGATAATGCTAAAGTTAACCTATTCCAATTACAAAATCAAGAAGAGATCTTCTAGAGACAGAAGGCCTCGGCAAAAATGGTTTTGGAGGGGGATAGGAACACTTCTTTTTTCATGCTTTGGACAATAAGAATAGAATCAAGAGTCATATCCACATAATTGTTAATAATCAAGGTGTGTTTATGATATGGATGAGTTAATTATTAATTCTGAGGTGGAGCATTTTAGAGAGGTTTTTAATGACATTAGTTTTACCTCCCTTATTACCAACCCTAATGTGATTCCTCACTCTATTGGTGAGGAAGAGAATCTATTGCTCACTCAAACTCCTACGAAGGATGAAATTTAGAAAACTGTTAAAGACATTAATGGGGACTCTATTACGGGTCTGGATGGCCACATATAATAATCACATATTTGAAATTTAAAAGATAAAAGCCATTAAAATTTATAGAAATAATGCTAATAAGTAAATGAGCATGATCAGAACACAATAGGAAAAGCAGTCATTTCTGCCAGAAAATAGTTATTTATTTGCTAGAGTTTATCTTTTCCAATGGAATTTTGACGGATAACATTCCGCGTTAAAACCACATAGGAAAATTAAATTTGTCGGATAAAATTACGCAAAATATTTTTTCAACGGTCTTTTAGTGAATATCTGATGGATTTTCCCAATTAATCCGTTGCAACTTAATGTTGGTAATTGCAGCGAAAATATTGTCAATTTTTTTTTAAAATTTATGCTGAATTTTTAACGAAATTTTTAATAAGCAATTTTTGTCATCAATTATCATTCTGTGGCCGTTGAAAATGACGTTGAAAGGAAATAAACAAAGATTGCTGTCGGAATTTCAACTAGAATAGCTATGAGAAACCTATAGCATTTGTCATTCACCACACAACATCATATCATTTACAACAGTTTATGAAAATAAAATATAAACATGAAATTACAACTTTCAAATTTAAAATATAAATCTAAACATAATATAATTTAGAAACATAAATTTCACGAACAATAAGATAACAACATTCAATTTAAAACGTCTATCAATAAACATGAAGCTTAAAATTTTTATGAGTCGTAAACCCATTGGATCTCTTCCTAGTAGCACTGAAGTTAATCCTAAATAAATGAAAGAGATACTAATGAGACTCAATTGAAGAGTATCAATCATCAACCTTAGAGCCAAATGAAAAATCTAGACAAGTTTGACTGAAGACTATAAACTTAGCATTGCATGAGAGGCACCTCAACTTTAGGTTTAGTTAGTTATCCAGTCTAGCTGAAAATTATAAACTTAGTGTTTTAGGCCGGGAGGCATCTTTTAAGTTAAGTTTTGCTGAATTTGCTTAAAACAATCTTTTAAAGATAAGAAGGAAACACCGTGGTCTCATACCTTTGAATGTTGCAGCACCTCGACAGGCCTTAATGATTAAAATTTTAAAAATTTCAAACTTCCGTCTTACTGAAATCTATAAAACTAATTAGAAAGAAGTACACTTTTCAGTTAATTCTTACCAACTCATGAGTTAGTATTATACTTTCTTCTCTTGGAAATCAAAAGTCTAAGCGATGGGTGGAACCAAGCATACATCATCTTCTTCAAAGAACCAAAATAAAATCATACCAAGAATGAGGATTCTTTTTCACTTCTCCACATGCAAAGTTCTGCCATTATTACTATGTTGAATGAATTCAAAGAGGTGTTGCATGAAAATAAGAGAAATATATGGTGGAAATAATGTTAATCCCTATCATTCTAATCACAAGCTCTCTTCCTAAGTGTCGTCTCGGTCCATTTTAGGAATCTCTTCCTCCTCCCGTGCTCTCTTCGTCTTCGTGCCCTCTCCGGTGGCAGAATCATGCTTTTTTTTACTCTTCTTGTGCTGGTGTTCATTTTTGTCGGTTTGAAGTATGGTGGGGTCTTCATCCTCTACGCCTTGGGGGAATTTTTCCTCCTAGGTACAAGATTCAAACAAAAGTTTTTTTTAGCTTGGATTCTGGGGGACTTTCTCCTCCTAAATTGCGTTCTTTTAAGGAAGTTCTCTCGGGTTCCTTGGTAGGTGATACCCTACCCTCTTTAACTCAATCTACGTTTAATGGCGTGCCGGCTGTCATGCTTTCGGATGAAGAAGTTCTAAAACTGGCTTCTCTTCTTCAATTTACTCTTGTTGGAAAATTTGGGCTGTGAAGGCCAAATCTGGATTCTATTCATGCTTGTTTTGGTAGCCTTAAACTCTCGAGATTTTATTCAGTTGGTCTTATGGATTCGAAACATGTTGCGATCCAGCTCTCTAATAATTTAGATTACAGTTGTGTGTTTGCCCATAGATTATATTTTATTCTTAACTGCCATATGCGAATCTTGAAGTGGACTATGTTCTTTGATGTTAGAGAAGAATCCCACATTATGCCTATTTGGATCTTGTTTCCTAATCTTAGGCTTCATTTTTTAATGCTAAAGGTTTACATGCACTTGGATCTATTTTCGGCCGCCCCTTGCAAACTGACCAGACAACTGCGTCTAGAACCCATCCGTACGTGGCTAGGGTCTTAGTTGAAGTTGATATCACTAAGAAACATGCTAAGGATGTTTGGGTCGATTATAAAGCTTTTGGTTACTTATAAAAGGTAGAGTTTGAAAAGTTTCTAATTTTATTTCTCATTGTAAAACATATAGCCATGCGGTTTCTGATTGCTTCAAATTGCATCCAAATCTTAAAAAAAAAACTCTAAAAATACTACAAATATTGTAGTTCAACATCAACATTATTTTTCCCAAGTTGTTCATGTGCAAATATCTTGTTCCAACTTTAATTATAATGCTTGATTTATTTATGCTGCTTGTACTAGATTGGGTTGGCTTCCTCTCTGAGATATTTTATCAGATTTTGCTCTTAATTCTAATGGTCCTTGGTGTGTGGGTGGTGATTTAAATATTGTTTCTATTGCTAATGAAAGAATAGGGGGTAACCCGCCTATATCAATTCTATGGATGATTTCAATTATATGATTTCTAATTGCAACTTATATGATATTGGTTTTATTGGTGGTGCTTTTACTTGGAGTAGAATGTCTATGTGGCAAAGACTTTATAGGATTCTCGTTAATAATGACTGGATAAGAGATTTTACTATAACTCATGTTCAGCACTTAAGTAGAACTTTATCTTATCATGCTCCTTTACTTATGACCATATATGCTAATAAAATTAATATTCCCTCAGCTTTTAGGCTTCAAAATACGTGGTTAACTCATACAGATTTTTTAAATGTGGTTTCTAATAATTCGTAAGCTATTATCTCTCCTAACAATATTAAGGGTATGTATCACCTCTGGGCCTAGTTGAGTAGATTAAAACAAGTGCTTAGATGGTGGAATAAAAATGTTTTCAAAAATATTTTTTTCTAATATAAAGGAAGCTGAAGATAAGGTTTTGGATTTGGATAAGTTATTTTTGGAGAATCCCATAAGTGCCAATATTAATTTCTAATCTTGATAATGCTAAAGTTAACCTATTCCAATTACAAAATCAAGAAGAGATCTTCTAGAGATAGAAGGCCTCGACAAAAATGGTTTTGGAGGGGGATAGGAACACTTCTTTTTTCATGTTTTGACCAATAAGAATAGAATCAAGAGTCATATCCACAGAATTGTTAATAATCAAGGGTGTGTTTATGATATGGATGAGTTAATTATTAATTATGAGGTGGAGCATTTTAGAGAGGTTTTTAATGGCATTAGTTTTACCTCCCTTATTACCAACCCTAATGTGATTCCTCGCTCTATTGGTGAGGGAGAGAATCTATTGCTCACTCAAACTCCTACGAAGGATGAAATTTAGAAAATTGTTAAAGACATGAATGGGGACTCTATTACAGGTCCGGATGGCTTCACTATTAAATTTTTTTATTAAAACTTGGGATATTATTAAGTTAAATGTGGTGGAGGCTGTGAATGATTTTTTAAGGGTAATCCTTATCCTAAATTTTTCTCTTCTACTAATATTATGTTAATTCCTAAAAAAGACTCTACTACTAACTGGAATAATTTTAGATCTATTAGTCTTTGTACTTTCTTTAATAAACTTGTGGCTAAAATTATTGCTTCTAGGTTAATGTACATCCTGCGGAGAATCATCTCTTTCAACCAAACTGGGTTTGTTAAAGGTAGGAACATTTTTTGATAATATTCTTCTAGCCCAAGAGATGGTTCATGATATTAATTCTAAAGTTACTGGAGGGTATCTCATTTTTAAACTTGATGTTACTAAGACTTATGATAATTTCAACTGGCAATTTTTTTACAATGTGCTATCTCTTTTTTGCTTCAGTTAATCTTTCATCATGCTTATTAAGAATAGTATTGAAAATTGCTAATTTTTTGTGATAATTAATGGTCATAACCATGATTTTTTTAAATCCATGCATGGGTTAAGATAAGAAGATCCATTATCACCTTCTCTTTTTATTATTTCTATGGAATATCTCTCCAGAGGTCTTGAGGAACTTTATAAAAGGTATCTTACTCTCTATTTCTGTACTACTGGTGGCAAAACTATTACGTATCTTAGTTTTGCTGATGAATTTATTATTTTCTCAAATGTTCTATTAATAATGTTAAAATGTTAACTCAAATTTTATCTCAATTCCAAAATATGAGTGGTTTATCTATTACTAAGGATAAGAGTAATTTCATTTATGGAAAGTTGGTGAATTGTAATAGAATTAGCGTTATCAAAAGGGTTTGTGGTTTTAATTCTATCTTGCTTCCTATTAAAAATTTAGGCACCCCTCTTTTTAAAGGGATAAAAAGAAACTATCTGTTTGATAATATTTTTATGATTTTCCAAAGGAAACTCCTAAACTGGTCTTCTAATTTATTTTCTTTTGGTGGTAGGTTGGTTTTGATTAAAAGTATTTTAAATTTGATTCCTATATTTTTTTCCACAATTTTCAACCTTCCTCCACTATTTGTATTAGAATGGAGAGAATGCTCAATAAATTTTTTTGGGAATCTAAAAATAATAAGTCTTGTATTAATTGGGCTACATAAAATAAGGTTTATGGAGTTTTTAATGAAGGAGTTTTGGGTTGTAAGAATATTCTTGATACTGTGCATGCTCTCTCTCATAAATAATTGTTTGCTTTTAGAACAAACAATAACTTGTGGGCTCAGTTTATGAATGTTAAATACTACAAAGATCTTCATTCACTAGTTTGCCACTATAGATCTTTTGACTCTTTTATTTGGAAAAGGCTTTAAAATATCAAATGGGAGGCTGAGAAATTTATTCAATGCGGCCTTGTGAAAGATGATGTTTTCTTTTGGCAAGATAATTGGTTGGGTACATTTTCAATTGATAGCTATCTTAATACCTATACTATTATTAAGACTAAGGTTTACTCTTTTATTCAGAATGATGTTTGGAATGTTAGTAAACTATTGGAGGTTGTCCCGTATGACATGATTGATAAAATTTTGCAAATCCCTTTATAATAACAATGCAAGGATAAAATTCTTTTTAATTTATCATCTTCTGATAAATTCAATTTGAAAAAGTTTGGGATGCTATTAGATTTAAAGGTGATGTCTCTCAAATATTTGCTTCTCTTTGGCATAACAATATTCCCTTATCTTATTCTATCTTGGTTTGGAGATGTCTTAAAGGTTATCTTCCGGTCGATAATTTACTGTGGAGAAAAGGGTTTATTTTTGCTTCTAAGTTTCAATGTAGCTTTAATATTGAAAGTTTTAGGCATGTTTTATTAATGAAGTGGTTGCTCAAAAAGTTTGGTTCCATTTCTTTAATCTGGCAGATAAAGGTATTATGAATGCTAATTGTGATGTAACAGACATTCTAAAACAATGGTTTACTAACACCAAATGTCACATTTATAATTTTCTTCCTATTCTGATTATGTGGTACCTTTGGAAGGCTAGAAATGACTCTAACTATAATGAGATCAAGATTGATGCTAATCAAATCTTTACCAATGTTAGTAATAAAATTCTGTATTTTCAGTCTGTCAATCTTATTTTGGTTAAAAACTTTAAAAATTGTCATCACTTAGCTGCTCATCTTGGCATTCCTATTGATGGTGGGTGGGTTGATAAAATTGAACGTATTGTGAGGTGGTTCAAACCATCTTCCCCTTATATTAAACTCAATTCGGATGGGTCGGTTGGTACTCTTTTTGTTTGTATGGGTGGTATCATTCGTAATCATAATGGTGGGGTTATTGCTGCTTTTTTTGGTCTGCTTAATTTATGTTCAATCATTACTGTTGAACTTATGGGTTTATCTCATATGTTGAATATTTGTCAGAGATTGGGAATTGAGTATGTGGCTATTGAGGTTGATGCTAAGCTCTTAATTCATATCATTCAAAATGAAGCGACTGGGAATCATCATGACTTCTATATAAATAGAAAATCAAACTTTCTCACTCTAATATTAACTACTCTATTTCTCATATTTATCATGAGGAAAATGGGTGTGTGGATTGGTTGGCTAAATACAGTTGTTACATTGATGTTTTTCAGGAATTTAATGTTTCTAATCTTCCTTCTTTGTTAAGAGGTTTGGTTAACCTAGACAAATATGGACTTCCTTAATTTCATAATGATTGACTATCCTCTTTTTTATGTTCTGGTATTTTTTTGGAGGTTTCTACTTCTTTTCGTGTTCTGCTTATGTTTTTTCTTCCTTTATGGGTTTGTGTTGTTGGTTTGCTGCTGGTTACTGCTATCTGGAGGGCTCACCCGTTGCCTCTGGTGATGTTGGTTATCTGGGTTGTTTTTATCTAGCTGATATGTGGCTGGTCTTATTTTCTATAGTTCTGTTAGTTGGTAGGCTGCATAATGTGTTTATCAGTTCTCTGATTCTGGCTTGTTTGTGTTGGGCGTGGAGCTATTTTCTTGAGCTCTTTTCTTTATTTTGGCTAATCCAGGAGATTGGGGAGTTTGGTTTGTCTGTGAAGTGTCTGGATTCGTCTTATTATTTTTATGATAGTCATTTCTTTACTGGTGGTTCTTGCGACTTATCGTGGATTCCTCTGTTCTTTACTTTAGTGATTGTTATTGATCTTGTTCATGTTTTGCTTGGTACCTGCATTACTGCGAGGTTTACTAAGAATATTGATCTTGTTTATGAAATGTCTGCTGATCTTATCCCGATTATGATTGTGTATTTTATGGGTAATATTTGTGGTACCTTACTGATCCTCACTTGCACTGTGTCTACTGTGTTTGCTCTCTTTGAAGGGATTACCGTTTTGTGTTGGAGTGTCTTCATTGTGCAGATATGGCGTCTAGTATATATATATATATATATATATATATATAAGGAAAAGTTTATATATAATTTCTTTATTGGGTAATGTTTTCTTGTATAGTTTCTTTATTGGGAAAGATGTGTTACTATTTGATTATAAGGAAAAGTATTGCCATGAAAAATCAAATATAGATGGTTTGATCATTTCACTATCATTAGAATTTTTCTTAATGATGCCATAAAGATACATGATAAGAAAACTTTACAAATCATCAAAGTCAATTGAGATAGATTGAAATCATATAATTAGAAGAGTGAAGAATTCTTAAGTATGTGTATATATTTTTTGGTTATTGTACATTAATTATTTTGTAGAAAATAAGGAAGTGATGGGAGATATTAGCTTGTGTAATTTTACGTAATTGAAAAAATTAGCTTTGAGAGTCATTGTTGAATGTTGGGTGCCATCTGCACTGGTTATTCTATAGCTATTTTATGTTATGTTATGTTTGTGTTCAACACATATTTTATGCATTTTTTATCACTCATATAAAAGTATGTATTTGTAGTGTTTATTAATGAGTTTATTTACATATTAGCAAATCCCCTTCAAACTTAACTTATTTTTGTCTTCCTAATACTTTTATATTCTAATTATTTAATTAATCCTTATAAAATGATAATTAAACATTATGAATAATTACGATAATAATAAAACTATATATCCTAGTTTGAATGAACTCTTTTTATACTTCATAGGTTAGAAAACTATAGTTTTTATCCTAATTTGAATTTATATGATATACCTTTATAAATTTAATTTTTAAAATTGAAAGATGAATAATTAGTAAAGAATTAGATATGAATAGATTAAAATTTGAAATGATAGCTAACATGAAGATGAAATTAGTAATCTCATCAAGTCCGTACATTAAAAATATTAAGACTATATGAGAATCCTAAAGCAAAAGTTGATGTTCAAAATCATTAATTATGTACTCTATAAAAGAAAAAAAAATCTACAAATAGTTCTTCAAAAGAAAAAAAAATGAAAAATATCAACAAAAAAAATGATAAGTACATTAAAAAATTAGTGTAAATACAATGGATGGTGAATTAGTGAAAGTATAATTTTAACTACAAACATATCCAATTAATAAAACTACATTATTCACTTCAACATTTAAAAGTTAATGATTAAATCTAAAACCTATAATTTTAAATTAGATAAAAATAAGAATGATTGATTAAGTTTAGCTATTGATATTTTTTCAAACTAAACATATAACTTTGATTAATTTTTACTAATTTTATACAGTAATATATTTTCTTATATTTTATTCATTTTAGATTATTAGTTTTTAATTTAATTAATCACTTTATCAAAAACATAAATTTTTATTTATTTGAGAACAAATAAGAGCTTAAGCTGGGTAGGATTTGATAAGTGTAAATAATATTATATTTTATTTGTGTTATTTTTTTTAGTGAAAACATATTATTTAACTTTTATATGTGCAAAAAAATATAGGAGATGGGCAATATTTTTAAGTATGATACAAAATCGTAGCGTCGAACACAATACCACTACGACACCATCATTGAAAGCACCAAAACCCAAATAAGAATATGGAAGCGTCCAATCTCTATTTGACAACATCTCAGTCTTGGAGGAGTAAGCGCCGCAAAGCCCAGTCTTTGTCTGTATTGTGTCGAGTCACTAAATTTCAGCACCACCAAGTCAAGGGGTGTACTATATGTATGTTGCATCACTCAAGTGTCAATAGTTGCACCGTGACACTACAGTTCTAACTATTCAGGCCAAGATATGCTAGCGAAGCAATGTCCAAGTTAGTTATTGTCGTAGCGAAAGAAATCCTTTAGTATTGCGATGTTAGTTCATTTTATGGGCACCGCAGTGCTAGTATCTCGAGTATCATAGCACCATAATCTTTTTTTTTTTTTGTATTTTTCTAATAAACAGTCCATTTATAATGTTAGTAGCTGAGTTCAATCAGTTGTTTAATTTCATTTTTTATAGTGCTTCTCTGATTATTCCTAAGGAGTGATAACTAAATAAATTCAAAGAAGTACTAGATACATCCATTTGAGTGTTTGGCTTGTATTTGTGGAATCAATTCTATAAGTTTAAGGAGTTTAGCTAAGATAATTGAACCCATCCGATGATATATTTTGCTCTATACATACATTCTTTTGTGTAATTAATGAAAATGAATTTACTTTACTTGTTCTTCATGTCTGGCTAAATTTTCTTATTTTGAATTAATAATATAAATAAAATATGGAGTACTAAAAAATTCTATTCATTAGTAATTTTATAATATATTTGTATACCAGGTCATCATTTAATGAACATAGTGGACATATGTGTAATTAACATCAATAGTAATATGGAACCAAAGAATAGGAAAGTATTTGCAACAATATATATTGGATTTGTATGATGTAAGCATAAACATAGTGCTTGTCATGTATTAAATTTATAGAGATGAATTATCTTGAGGGAGTTTTAACAATACATGCTTTACTTATTCTTCAAAGATACGCAAAGGGAGATAGACTATGAGAGTTTATAGTGGTGTTGAGGTTGGGAGATTTAGTTTATCCTTTGTATTTTCATGCTTGATTGAGCAGTCGATGATGCATATACTCTGAATAACATCAATATAAAAGAGAATAATTAGGAAATATATTGTGCATGCATTCCATCAATCCAATTTTTTTTTTCCAAATAGTTTTTCATTTAATTATATTTTATTTTAAATTAAGTGATTAAATATCCATCAAAATTTAGTTTTATTAATTAGGATAATTATTATAGTTGAAGTAGACAGTACTAGTATTTACATATAAATATTTTTTCTCGTAGGATCAATACTGTACTCTATTACTATATTACTTGATTCGGTAAGTACACTTACATATAATAATTGGGGTTTTATAATTTTTACATCAAAATAAACTTAAGTATTGATTAGGGATTGATAGAGCTCTAAATCATTTTTACAGTTTCTTAGATTACTTCACCACCCCCATCACCATGTACCTTGGCGGTGACGCCCATCATGCCTCTAAATGTTGATGTCACTCTTAGAGAAGTTACTCCTTTTCTTCTTCTTTAATTTTATTAGGCTTTCATATTAGATTATGCGGTTGTTCTCATAATTTCTCTACCTCGGTTGTTTTTTGGCTAGATGGCAGTCAATTGCTTGAATGATCCGTGATTTTTTAATAGGAAAATAAAATTTCATTTATTTTTAGATCCCCTATATGGGGCATCTTCCTCTATGGATTTTTTTTTATCTCAAAACCACTACAAATCACGGTTTGACTTCATTTTGGATTTCAGAAGAGGAAATACTAGCTCTTATGGCACCTTTTGAATTTTTTTTAAGCAGAAATTTCCTGCTCAGAGACCTCCTCCCAACTCGATTTGCAAATTCTTCTTTAGCCTTAAACTCACTGCTAAAGTTTTTGTCACTCTTTTGAATCCAAAATATGTTTTGATCAAATTGGCAAATGACTTTGTTTATAATAGAGTTTTCTCTCATCGTTTGTATTTTGTTAGTAATTATTATACGAAACTCTTCAAGTGGTCATCACATTTTGATATCGATGTGGTATCCCCCATTAGTTTGATTTAGGTCTCTTTCCCTAACCTCTGACCACATCTCTTCTCTCCCTGTATCCTTCATGGACCAGGATATTTGTTTTCTCCTCCATTAAAAACAAATAATGCTACTTCCATAGGCTAGAGGCATTATATAACTGATATTCTTGTTAAGCTTGATATTATCAAGTGTTACCCCAATCGGGTATGTCTTGGCCCTGATAATTTAGATTACATACAACAAGTTAAGATGTAGGAGTTCCCTCCATTTTATGTTCATTACAAATCTTTAGGGAATTCAAGAGTGGAATTTGGCATATTCTGCATCATCATTTAGTTGATGCTCCCATGAAACCCAAATCTGTGATTGTTCCTGGAATGGTTAACAAAAACATAGTTTCTAAGGGTTGTTCTTATGTTGTCGCTCAGGAAAATTTGAAAATTTATTGTCAACGACTCTTATGTTGAAGCATGCTAATGATGGTGTTGGAACTATTATTACTAATGATACTTTGATTAGTGAAGCTTTTATTAATGCAATGGTTGATAAAACTCAAATTGATTTTGCTTACAATAGTGTAAATAACTAACTTGTTATTTCTCCTAATTTGTTGAACTGGGTTAGTGAGAATGCTATAATTTTTCCCTCAAGGAATATTGGTTTGGGGAATAATAATTCAACTGCTACTATTTGTCCTTCAACTCCTGTTAAGGCTACTATAGCTATGCCCTCTGAGGTTGAAGAAGCTCATATGAATGATTTTTATTATATAGATGTCTCTAATAGGCTCCCATTATTTATATTCCTTGTTCACATATGTAAGATGAAGCTTTAACTTCTATGAATTTAGGGAAGCAACAATTAAAAGCTCTTTCTATTAGAAAATATGTCGGCCAGTCAGACTGGTTGGATTCTAAACCTTCAAAAATTATTAAGTTTGGAGGGATAGTTAATGCAAAAAGCTTTTTGGATTTACAAGATGGTTCATATCTAAATATTATCAGTGCTGATAAAGAAGGCTTCTCTACTATGCTTAGAAAGAAAAATAAGAAAAATTCTAAGCTACAATTGGAAAATCTTCTAATTCTAAAATTGCACCTATTTTTTATTCTAAAAGATAGTGCTTTTTATTTTGTTTGATGTGTCTTAGCTTGTATGCCTGGTTGGTTGGTTGATTTTTTTCTATGGATTATTTCACTTATATTTGAGTGATATATTTATTATTTCTTTCTCATATGCATGCCCTTTACTTATATTTAAAATAATCCTCCATCAAATACAAAATTTTAATATAACAATAACATCAAGCCTTTATCATAGCTACAAGCTATTTAGAGTCAAATTCTTTTTTAAATCTTATAAAAAAATGTCATTTCTAATATTTTCTAACCAAGTCATTTAGGTCTACCTCTGATCCTCCGTTCAAAATATATAACAAAATTTATTACCAAGTATTTTGTGTATCTAGAAAATTGTATGGAAGAATTATCTAGAATATGAAATAACTTTTAGTGGTTGGTAGTTAAACATTTATTATGAAAATTTCTAGAATTTGTTTCTAGAATTGTCTTTGTAAAAGTATAAAAAGGCATTGAGTCCTGTCAATTTTGATGTAAGAGAAAGAAAATATTATATAAGTTTCTTGTGATTTTATCCTCTTCCACTCTTCCAAATAATTTCTCACTAACAAGTGGTATCAGAGCTAAGTTTGATGGCAAGTAGTATGAATCTACAAGTTCCTCATCTCGCAAAGGAGAACTACGAGAATTGGAGTCTTTAAAAGAAGGCTTTATTTGGATCGCAAGATATTTGGGATATAGTTGAGAAAGGTTATGTCGAGCATCAAGACGAAGCAGTATTATCTACGGCCCAAAGGGAACTATTGAAAGAAAGTAGAAAGAAGGATAAGAAGGTGCTCTTCTTCATTTATCAAGTACTTGATGAGGCAAACTTTGAGAAAGTGGCCAGTGCTTCTACCTCTAAGCAAGCATGGGAGATACTTCAAGTTACATATAAAGGCATGAACAAGATAAAGAAGATTCAACTTCAAACTCTTTGAGCCGAATTTGAGGCACTTCAAATGAAGGAATAAGAAAATGTGAAGGACTATTTCACAAGAGTCTTGACTATCGTCAATCAACTACAAAGGTATGGTGAAACTTTAGAAGATATTCGAGTGATAGAAAAAATTCTATGCTTAGTAAATGTTAAATTTGAGGATATTGTAATCAAAGCTATTGAGGAAGCTAAATATTTAGAGACAATGACTGTTGATGAACTAATAGGCTCTTTAATGGCTTATGAGAAAAGAAAAAATAAGAAAAAATAGAATATTATTGAACAACTTCTCTAATCAAAGCTCTCATTAAACGGTGACAAAGATGACACAAAAAATGAAGATAATTCAAATGATCGAGACATTTATGGACAAGGCCGTGGTCGAGGTCATGGTCGTGGTCGTGCCTTTGGAAGAGGATGAGGATGTGGTGGATATTAAAGAAATAATGAAGAAAATCAAAACTCAAGAAATGAAGAGTGGAAGAAAAAGCCAAAATATCGAAGGTACAAAAAATCTCATGTTCGTTACTATATTTGCAAGAAATATGGTCATTATGCTTCTAAATGTTATCATAGTCAAGAGAAAGCCAACCTTGTTAAAGAGAAGGAAGATGATCCAGTTTTATTATTAGCATTGAAAGGAGAAGAAAATGAAAAAGAAAAAAAATTGGTATTTAGATACTGGAGCAAGCAATAATATGTGCAAAGATAAAAGCATGTTCATATAAATGGAGGTGATGGAGAGTCAAATTTATTTTGGCGTCTCTTCAAAAATTTCGATAAAAGAAAAAGGTAAAATCCTTATTCTTCTTAATGATGGAACCCATCACTTAATTTCTGAAGTTTATTATGTTCCAGATATAAAAAACAATATTTTCACTACAGAAAAATCGTTAATTGGATAGCCAAGGTTTGTCTTAATTTAATACCAGTATTGAA